>NW_020837975.1:9702695-9745718 GCF_003676395.1 Aethalodelphis obliquidens | reverse complement strand
GAGAGAGAGAGAGAGAGAGAGAGAGAGAGAGAGAGAGAGAGAGAGAGAGAGATGAGGGCCGGCGTGAGGCCTCTGCTTGGCCAGCTTTGGAGATTCCACCCCAGGCTCTTCTTGGTTCCTTTCCAGTCCCAGAAACTCAGCAGGGATTGACTTTGATTATCTGGAGGGTTGGGAGCTGTGTAGAGAAGTGTTTCTCAGCCCGGCCGGGCATGTCAGAACCACCTGGAGAGCTTTTTCAAGAACAGATGCCTGACTCCACCCCCAGACCTCCTGAATCAGAAACTCTGCAGGTGGCATCAAGGCAGCTGTGGTCAGAAGCTCTCCAGTTGATTCTCAGGCACAGCTGGTGTAGACAGTGCATCTGAATGAGTCAGGTCCAAACAGATGCCTTCTTCCCTTGGGCTTTCTGAGGGCATTTCTGGGTTTTCCAGGTCACTGCCCAAGCTTTGTTTCAGCCATGCTCATCTAGACCCTCGGGTCTTAAAAAAAACGCACTTACCATTTTTTAAATTATGAGCCAGGGGACTTTCTAGTTTAGTAGTCTAACTGGAAAGGTCAGGAGCTTGGGAGAGTAGCCTCTCTCACTCTGCTTCTAGCCAGGGAATTTCCAGACCTGAACCTAAAGAGACCGAAAGAAACTGCTCCAGAAATGTTGTTTTCATTGATTTTCAATAGGTAAATTCTGTTACCTTTTTGAAATGTGGCCCTTTTGTTTATTCTCTTCTCTTTTTGGTTTAGAGAAAATGAAAATTTCGGAGCGGGGCCCCATCGTAGCAATTCAATTCAAATGTAAACCGAGCAAATGTTTAATGAGCAGTTGCTAAGTGTCTGGAAGGGAGGTGGGCGCTGTGACTGCAGGGAGGGCTGAAGGATACCTGCCCCCAAGGAGCTGGCAGTGGTGCGGGAGAATGCAGCCTTTTCCAGCGTCCTCATTTTCCAGATGGTGAAGCTGAGGCTCAGCTTGAGGGACTTGCCCAAGCCCCTGAAGTTAGCAGGTGGTGGAGTCAGGATTTGAACTCAAGCCTGCCCAATACCAAGTCTGGTACTTGCCTACTGCCCCCAGTGTGACATTCCTGAGGGCAGGATCTGACCTTTTTTTTTTTTCCCTAGACTGTGCTGTGGAGAATGGGTTGCTGATGGGAGCAGCATGAGGACCCTCAGTCCTATAGCAGTTAGGAATCACATTCTGTTGCCAGAACCAAAGACCTGACTACAGAGTCTCCAACAAATTAAAGTGACTTTCTTAAGTCTAGAAGTAGGCTATCCACGGCTGCTCTGGTGGTTCCTTGGTCACTAGAGATCCAGGCTCCCTTCCTCTTGCTGTTCTGATCTCCTCACAGTGGTGCTTCTCAAACCTTGCTGCATATGAGAATTACCCGGGGGTGTTTAAAATTTGTGATGCTTTGGTCATACCTCACATCAACTAAGTCAGAATGTCTGGGAGTGAGAACCAGGGATCAGCATTTTTTTTTTTTTTTTTAAAAAGAAAGATCCCGAGATGATTCAGATGTGCAGCAAAGTTTGGGAACCCCTGCCTTAGAGCACTTTGCCTTAACGTCACCGAGGGGCTGCTGGGGCTCAGCCATTGTGACACATTCCAGGCAGGAAGAAGGGAGGAATGCTTAAAAGGCTGAGTCGTTTACCAGTTGAGTCAGCTTTTCCAGAAGCCCCCTCGCAATGATGTCTGCTTACATCTTACTGGCCATTCTTTTTTTTTTTTTTGGCTTAGTCGGGTCTTAGTTGTGTCACACGGGATCTTTCGTTGTGGCACGCAGGCTTCTCTCTAGTTGTGGCGTGAGGGCTCTGTAGTTGCGACGTGCGGGCTCCAGTTGCCCTGCGGAACGTGGGATCTTAGTTCCCTGACCGGGGATCCAACCCGTGTCCCCTGCATTGGAAGGTGGATTCTCAACCACTGGATTAGCTGGGAAGTCCCTTACTGGCCATTCTTAGATGAAGGGAGGCTGATAAATGTAGCCTTTTAGATGGACATATTCTCACCTAAGAGAATATCAGGGTTTATTTAGATAGAAGGGGAGAATGGAAGTTGGATAGGTCATGAGCAGTCTTTACCACAAATCCCCACCTCAGGATCAGTTGGCGTTTCTTGAAATGAAAGGATTTAGATGGATGTGAACAGCTGTTCTTCTCCCCACCTCACTCTACCCTGCCAGTCTAGCTCGGGTTGGGTGGGGTGCTCTGGCGGCTCTGAGTATGGCCAGAAGGAACCTTAGAGAAGACAGAGAACCAGAGCAGGGGAAAGGCTTGCTTGGGGCAACCCAGACGTTCATGTGAGGGTCCAGCTTCCCATCTGCTAATGCTCGTTTGCTCCCCCTCACCCCAACACACTGTTCATTCACAGTTCCATGAGGTTGTTCATTTCCACTGGTTGGTACCTCCCTCCACTAGCAGGTGGCCCCTTTCAGTCCCAGCCGCAGGAGAGCTCTGTGGACCCTCCTGGTTTGGGGGAACCAGAAACTGAGGGACTGTGCTAGAAACCATGATTTACCTCATCTTTCTGCCTCTCAGCAAGCCCATACCCGCATGAGCCCAGGCAACCCCACTGCTGTTTGCTCAATGTCTAATCCTTTGTTGGGAAGTTCTTCTCATTGTCTAACCTTATTTCAGCTTGTTGTAACATAATCTCTTATCGGGAAGATTCAGAAGCTGAGGCCTCTGACCTGAACTTGAATATCTCCTTAGCCCTGAGGCTTTTCCTATGTGAAACTCTAAATGAAGGCACTTATCCCATCACTGAGAAGGACATCCGGAGGGTAGACTTGGGGAGGGAGCTGGGTTCTGGTGTTCCAGTAAAATGCAGGGGGCCTCTGGGGAGGTCAGTTTATCTCTAGCAAAATACATAAGCCCACAAGGCAAGCTGAAGGTCTGTGCCATCACAAGACCTGGCTTTACTCTCCTTTCTGGAATAAGGCCATGTATTCCAGACACAGAGAAGGCCAGGAGTTGGAGCTTGAGGGTGTGGTAAGAAGGGAGCAGCTGTGATACAGTGGTCTTAACTGACCCAGAGGCACTTGAATCTCAAGGAGTTTGTGCAGGAAGAGAATGAGACCAGAGAAGGTAAGGTCAAGGTCACACAGCAATTAGGTGCCAAGGCTGAAGTTAAAAGTCACGTCAAAGGACTTTCCAGCTGGATCTTTCTCATTCTCCTATATTATCCTGTGGGCTCAGGAGAAGCAAGGACACATCTGCATGGCATTTATAAGCTCCCATGAAGTTCAAAACTGCACTGGCATTGTCAGAGCCAGGAGGGAACTTAGATCAAATATAATAATTTGTTAGAAAAGAAACCTGAGGCCTAGAGAGGGCAAGAGAAGTCCCCAGACCACAGAGCAAACAGGCAGCCCAGCTTGGAATCATGGAAGGTCACAGGTAATGGGCTTAGAGGTTACCTGGCCCTAACTGGTCAGTTTTTAGAGGCAGAAACTAGTGGTCAGAGGTGAAGGGTCGCTCCAAGCTCTACCTGCCATTGAATACACCCTTCTCTCCCACTTCTATCTCCCAAGTCTTATCTGGGCTCTAGGATACCGAGAGGAGTGTGTGCGTGTGTACACGTGCATGTGCATGTGTGGCTTAATGTGCCAGGGGCAGCAGGCAGGAGACGTAAGAGGCTTTCTCCAGATCAAGCCACCCACCTCCTTCTGGGGCATTCAGAGGCTACAGTGAGTTCTCGCCCCCCCTCCTGGCTTCCTCCAGTTCCCCATACAGCCATGGCCCTTGGCGTTGCCCACTGGCACAGTGGCCTCGGGGGTGCTGGGAGGGCTCAGCCCTGAGGGATGCCCTAATCTGCTTGAAGCACCGACACCCTGCCTGGCTCACTCCCTCACCTTCTCGGGAGCTGAGGGAGCAGGGACTGTGAGGCTGTCCAGGGCGAGGGTGGGCTGCATCTCCCCACAGTCTCCTGCCCTTCATTCTGGCGAAGCTGGGGCCGGTGAAGCCAGTGGCTCCTTCAGGCTCCCTTGCAGAATCATAGAGCCAGGGATGCGGGGCTGAGGGGTGAAAGGAATGATTGGTGGGGAGCCCTGGCTGCTGGTGGAGATCAGTGTGTGTGTGTGTGTGTGTCTTTCTGTCTGTCTGTGTATGGAGAACCATTGGCAGGAGATAAGCTGTTCTCACTGGGTACCTCAGCCGGAGCTGAAATACATTCCCCAAGTCCTCTCTATGCTGGGCATGTACACATCATCAGTATTTTTCGTGCACACGTAAATATACGTGGGCATGCATGTGCTGAAAGTGTGCATATATGTGATCATGCCCACAAGAACATGGGTTTATGTGCAGGGAGTCATGTATGTGTGTGTGGGGGGACTGCAGACCTCTTTGGGGGCTTCTTTGGGTCCCCCTTTATCCCACTGCTCCTCTGGGCAGCCCCTGGTCATCCTTGCCTTGGTCCCCAGGCAGGGGGCGGGAATGGGCATCCAGCTCTCTGGACCGTCAGCCCAGCGCTATGTCCAGCCTGGGTTATAACTGCCCACCACCGCTTCTGGGAGACCTGAAGTGGGGGGCAGGGACAGGCTGAGGCTGGCCTGAAGCTCCTGGCTAATTTTCCCGGCCTGCATCGATCCAGAAACTTCTGAGTCTATTAGCAGTCGGCGAGTGAAAATATCCCCATTTCAAGCCCTGACCTGAGACAGGGAGGAATCCATGGCAATTTGTTCGGAGGAAAGCATTTCCCTCTGATTTGTATTCCAGTTTATTCCAGGCAGGAAGGGGGCCAGGGTGGGGGAACGGGGGGCCCTGGCACGGCCAGAGCTGGGCCCAGGCCATCCCCCTCAGCCCCCCATGCCAGCCGGGGTGGCAGCTGGTACTCCCTATGGCTCCTGGGGGTGAGGGCTGAGGAGGGGAGGGTGGGCCCCAGCAGGGGGATGGGAAGAGAGACCCTTCCCAGCAGGCCCTGCTTGGCTGGAAAGCTCAGTTGTGGATGTGGTTTTCACAAAATACAAAGCTGCCTGCTTGGAGCCTCTCTCCCCGCACCGGGGCCTGTGCCAGGCGTGCGCTCACCCGCTGTGCCCGTGCCAGGGTGGGGGCTGGGCTGAACGCATGGGCACAGTGGCCCCAGCTGGGCTGAGTGGCAGGGGGGCCTCTTCTTCTCCTGAAGCCCTCCCCAGCCATCCTCGCAGGAGCAGAACTGCCCAGGCTCAGAGGGGAGCTGGCACCTTGGAGAGTTCCCTTGCAGGGCAGGGGGCTCCTCACGGCGGGAGCCCTGAGCACATCTGCCTGACACAGCGCTCACGCTTCATTCCTGGCCTGAGCAGACTGGAGCTCACGGGTGTCCTCACCAGGGAGTCTCTTTTGAGCACCCAGGATAACGATAGCTCTGGCTGACATTTATTAAGTACCAACTACTTGCTGGGCCCTGGGCTAGTGCTGCCAAGCACCCGGTTTTGGCAGCGTCCAGGCGTCCTCCTGCACCTCACTTTCCTCAACCTTCTGCATACTTCTGTCACTCCCTCAGCCGTCTCTGCTCAGTGTTTTCAGTTTCTCCTGGGAATCACTTCTCCCTTCCACCTGCGGCTGGCCCTAGCGACCTAGGATCTCAGGACTGATGCCTCTGCAGCCCCCCTTTTCCAAGGGCCTCCACAGACAGGCCAGCTTCCTTTCTTCTGGATCACTTTCTCTGGCGCCACCTGGTCTTCCGCTCCCCGCCAGGGCCCAAGCCTCTGCAGAGGTGGCTCCATGGCAACCAGAGAGGAGGATTCTGGGAAGGGTCAGCCAAGTGGTCCTGCAGCTTTGCCCCCAACCCCTGCTCTCCACTGTTTCCTTCCCTCATGCCTCAGTGCCCCAGGGAGGAGAGTAACCAGAGAAGTTCTTCACACCAAGGTGTCAGTGACTAGCAGCTCTCAGGTCAGCTGCCAGGCTCCATGACACCACCGAGGTCTAATTTCAGAAGCAAGTAACTAAATATATCAAAGTCATCTCTCTCGCTCAGGTGGGAGTGTGGGAAGCAGTGTGGCCTGCAGGCTCGTAGCAGAGGCTTCTGCAACAGGTCTGGGTTCAAGTCCTGCCCCAGTCATTCACTGGCTGTGTGATCCTGGGCAGGGTACACTCTGTGTCTCAGTTTCCCTGTGCACAAGCAAATGATAATAATAGTGCTCCCCTCAGGGGGCTGTGGTGAAGAGGAAATGGGAACTGTGGAAAACCATTCTGAGCCCAGTGCCTGGGGCTTTTCAGAGGAGGCACTGCTAAGTGAGTGATTCCAGCGCCCAGGCCTGCTCAGGCCTGCTCTGATGAGTCACAGAGGCTGCCACCAGGGAAGTGGCATGTGAGGCTCTATGTACCGGCATGTGACACAATATTGGAGGAAAGGCTGAGACCCTGGTCCTGGAGAAAGTGTGGCAGAATTCCACCCCTCCTCCCATCTTCCTCTTGGGGAAATTTATAGTAAGAATGTTCCCTATGAGCTACTTTATGAGTTGGGAGACAGGTGTGTTTTGCACCCAGCCCTTTACTGCTACCCACATGGCTGCCCATTCCAGACCTCACTTTCCTCCTCAGAGGCAGTGCCCCCCACCTCCTGTCCTTAGCCCCCAGGAGCCTCCTAATGGCAGTGACTTTTCTGTCCCTGGTTGTGATTGAACTTAGGTCCAATTGGCCTCCCCCATCCACAGATCCTTCACTTTTCTCCCCCAGCCGACTGGGTTTCTAGTCATTTACAAGTTGTTCAGAGACTTGGCATGCTGAGATCCTACAGTGCACGCCACTTATGTGGATTCTTAAATTTCAGCCAAAAAAGGAGAGAAACCCTTCAGTGATGGAAGAAAAAAATAATGAGAATACTTAGCAGGGGGGCAAGTATTACATTTCCCAATTTATAAATATACCTGATGCTAAAAGAAAATATGTTCCCAAACTTTATGCTTCTGGAATTGACTCTTGAAAAAAAAAAGAAAAAAAAGATTGATCATCCCTTTCAGAAATTTAACGTGCTTTCCCTCCCAGGGGTGTTCTCCTTTTGAAAGGGACACAGAAAGAGAATGCACGAGTGACTATTTATTTATTTATTTTAAAATTTTATTTATTTATTTTTTGGCTGCACTGGGTCTTTGTTGCTGCACGCGGGCTTTCTCTAGTTGTGGCGAGCAGGGGCCACTCTTTGTTGTGGTGCGCGGGCTTCGCATTGTGGTG
This sequence comes from Aethalodelphis obliquidens, assembly GCF_003676395.1. Classification (NCBI taxonomy): domain Eukaryota; kingdom Metazoa; phylum Chordata; class Mammalia; order Artiodactyla; family Delphinidae; genus Aethalodelphis; species Aethalodelphis obliquidens. Next base: position 9,738,578 of record NW_020837975.1, on the reverse strand, counting down.
GCTTCTCTTGTTGTGGAGCGGGGGCTCTAGGCATGTGGGCCTCAGTAGTTGCGGCACACAGGCTCAGTAGTTGTGGCGCACGGGCTTAGTTGCTCTGCGGTATGTGGCGTCTTCCCGGGCCAGGGCTACAAACCCGTGTCCCCGGCATTGGCTGGCAGATTCTTAACCACTGCACCACCAGGGAAACCCGCAAGTGACTATTTAATATGCTGGTGTTGATGAGTGGTATGAAGAACACACAAAGCAGGTAAGGGGATTTAGAGTGATGGTGGTGGAGGCAGGAAGGCTGTCTTAAAAAGGGTGGTCAGGGAAGGCCTGTCTCAGAAGAGAGCTGAAGGAAGCAATGGGGTGAGCTCTGGAAATCCGGGGAAGAGCAATCCAGCAGGGGGAGCTGCAAGTGCAAAGGCCCTGAGGTGGAAGTGGGCTTGGTCTGCTTGAAGAAGAGCAAAGACAGCAGTGCAGCCGCAGCTGGGAGGAGGACACATGCAGGGTGTGGCAGGCTATTGAAAAAGCTATGGCTTTGACTCAAAGTGAGAGGAGACCCACGGTAGGGTTTTGAGAAGAGAAGGGACAGGGTCTGACCTAATGTTGTAAAGGGATCCCTCTGGCTGCTTGTGGAGAACAGACTGTGCCAGGCAAGGGAGGAAGCAGGGTAGAGCTCTCTGGAGGCTGCTGTAAAAATCCAGGCAGGGCATCGTGGTAGTGGTTTCTAAGACCAGGTTGGTGTTTCAGGGGTCAGATGCAGGATCAGTTCCGAAGGTTGAGCTGGTGGGTTGGGCATGGGATGTGGACGGAGAGAAGGCAGGGATGACTCCCAGGTTTCTGGCTGCCAGTGTGTTTTCAGTGACGGAGGGTGAGGAATGGCTCTCAGGCCTTGGGGGTGTGGCGGGGTCACTAAGTGCTGTCCTCCTGAGGTCAGTGGATGTGGACAGAGGCATAAAGTTAATCAGGCCCTTGCATCTCTGATCCCTGGTTTTTAAACCTTCAGAGGCAATCCTCCTCCTGCCTCCTGAGCTGGGGTGAAGGTCCAGCCTGGAGGAACTACACAGGGGCAGCTTTAAGAGGTTTCAAGCCGTCAGGTTGTGACACCCATAATTCTAACCTCCAGATGGGTGGGATGATGTTCAGGAACCCACAGTAGCCTGGGGTGGGGGTGGGGGTGGGGCAGAGTGCTGCCCAGCCAGAGTGGCGGTGGTAAGCTCTGCAGAAACACTGTCCTTCTGTGCCCTGTCCTTCTGTCCTGGTGTCTAAGGCCCCACCTGCTGTTAAGCTTCAAGATTGATTTTGCTTTCAGGGTTGTTATTATCCACTTAAACAACTTCATAGGAAAAAAACGGAACCCAGTGACCATCAAACATTAACCATTCATTCTAAATTCCCTGCCCACACCTGTCAATATATTTTTACATAGCAGTAAACAGTGGTCCCTTCGGCTCTCTTGGCTGACTTTATCTCCTACACACATCTCCTGGTATTGACTGAGCCCTCAGACCTGTCAGCTTAATGGCCGCAGGGCACCCCCTGCATTGATGCGCTGGAGTTTGGTCACCATTTCTCCAGTGCTGGGCATTTGGGCAGATGCCAATTTCTTCTTCTAAATAGCTCTGCCGTGAATATCTTTATGTGAATTACTTTTGCCTTTTAAATTATTTCCTTGGGGCCTATTCCCCAAAGTGAGATTGCCTAATAGGTCATAGGATAGGAACAGTTTTATGGTTCTCATTTCGCACTGCCCGCCCGTGCTACAAAAAGTTTGAGCCGGGCTTGTGCGCAGCCCAGCCACAATGGATTTTTTTCATTTTAATTTATTTTCACTGGTTTAATAGGTGCATTATGGCCTGCTTCTTAACTTCCAGTTTTTACTTCCAGAAGCTATATTTGGGTCTTTTGAACACCTAATAATAATAAGACCTGATCTGTGCAGAACTTTACAGTTTACGTGAGACACGATGAGCCTAATATTATTGGCCTCTGTTTTGTATGGTGAAATGGGGGTTTAGTCAAGTTAAGCGCTGGAGTGGAACTTCCAGCCAGTTCTTGCAGGTTTGGTTGGAAAGAACTCCCACCCACTTGCCACCATCCCGTTCTTTCAGGGGGCCCAAGCCCCGCCCCCCCACCATCCTGTTCTTTCTGAGGACCCAGGTCCCCCAGATGCTCATTTCAGCCCCAGTCCAGTGCCTCAGCCCCCTGTCTCCCTCGGTTCCCACAGCCAGGCCTGTGTCAGGCTGCAAGCTGTGCCCTGTGCTTCAGGCTTGGGTCTCAGCTCGGGGGGTGGGAGGAAAACACTGGGCTTTTGGGTCATAGGGGCCTTTGAGGGTTCTTTGCTTTAGTGAGGCCGCTGCTCCCTCCATTCCCTGGCCCAGGGTTGGCCAAGGCTCTGCATCCTGGGTTGGGGGCCTGGACCTGGCAGTGTGTCTCTGGTCCCACCCAGGATGTCCCCCATCCCTAGTGTTGGTCACAGGTACGCTGGTGCCTAGGTGACTGAGCCTCAGGTTCCAATAAACAGGGTTACTCAGGGGCCTGTCAGGCTCAACACTGGAGGCTTCAACTCTCAGACTAGGGGGACCTTCTCAGGGTGGACACACCCTTAGGTATGAGTTTGTTTGTTTTTTGCGGTACGAGAGCCTCTCCCTGTTGTGGCCTCTCCCGTTGTGGAGCACAGGCTCAGGACACGCAGGCTCAGCGACCATGGCTCACGGGCCTAGTCGCTCCGTGGCATGTGGGATCTTCCCGGACCGGGGCACGAACCCGTGTCCCCTGCATCGGCAGGCGGACTCTCAGCCACTGCGCCACAAGGGAAGCCCTGTGAGTTTGGTTTTATTCTGCTCCCTTCTAACTATACTTCTAGAGCATCTACTAGGCAGCATGTGCTGTGATTGGTGGATTCCATTCTTATTGTATTTAACACTCTCAATAGGGAGCATTCTTATGCCCATTTTACAGGCAGGAAACTGAGGCTGTAGACTAGAGAGTTAAATGATTTGCCCCAGGTCACACAGCAATTATTGCAAACAATCTGAATGAGAATGCTGTGTCTACTCCAGCCCTGCCCCTCCCATGGGCTTGGTTCAATAGGTTTGCTTTGTCAGCTGGAAGCTTGGTCACATCCAGAATTTGGCCCACTGCCAGGGTCCAGGGCCAAGTGAACTGCAGTGATGGGGTCTCCAGGACTGCAGATCTTGGTGGGGCTGCGTAGCGGGACCCCAGCAGAAAATTTTTACATGAGAAACCCTATGTCCATGGGCCCCACAGCCCCGGGCCAGGCAGACTCAGGTCCTGGGTTCCAGAAACCATTCTCTGCTCTGATAGGTGGTAGCCCCTCTCTCTCTCCATCACCCTGGATGTTCTTCTGGGGAGAGCTTTCCTTCCAGTGATTACCTCTTTCTGTCCATATTGATGTTCTGGTCTCTCGGGATTATGGCTCTTGGCATCCCCCCAAAGTAGACCTCTTCATTCAGTTTTACATTTTCCTCTTACAGGCCCTTGGAACAGGTTCCCAAAGGGTCCCAGGCTATATGATCAAATGGAAAGGGAACTGAAATTTATTGAGCACTTACTAGATGCTAGTGATTATGCTCTGTACCAAATGTGCATTATCTCGTTTAATCCTCACAACCCAGAAATTATTGTCACTAGAGCTGAGATGTAGTATTATCCCCATTTTACAGATGAAGAGACTGAGGCTTCGAGAAGTTAAATAACTTGCCCAAGGTCACATAGTTATTAGAGGAGAGATAGAGCCCTACCTCCTGCCCCTCGTACTACACCATCTGGGCGGCCCCTCAGACTTGCATTTACAGCTTCGGCTCAAGCAGTGCCCAACTTGAGGCATGTGCCTTTCTGATCTCTCTTCCCTGAGTGTCCTGCCTATAATGTTAGCACTGTCCTAGGGCACCTCATTTGTTGACAGTTTTGATCTCCCTGCCCACCAGGGAGAAAGTCCCTTTATAGTTTCCCCCAGGGGACCTCAGAGCCCCCACTTAGAGGGCTTTCTGGTGGCCTGTCCTAACATCCCTCAGTTCATTAGTTGTGTGCAGGTTAGACTTCCACTGGTATGCAGACAGTGAAGATTCAATGAGTAGAACCTGGCACTCTCAAAACCTGTGTGCCTTCTGATGGGGCCAGGGTGTAGGTGCAGTGGTGCCAAACCTTCCCAGGGACGGGGGCACAGATGGACTGGCCACCACTTTCAGCAGTGCCAGGCTCTGCCGGAAGCATCAGGCTGTGCAAACAGTATCAGCTCCTGAAAATGGAACCGGGCCTTACACACAGCGGCAGACCCTGCGAGCCCTACCGGGCCCTGCCTCTGAGCAGAGCTTGTTTTCATGCTCAATCATGGTGACAGGCTGGCAGCCTGTGCCCTGATCTTTCAGCTGTGGCTGCTTTCCACACTCAGTAACAGTGCTCTTGGACCCGGAGGTCAGAGATAGATACATACATACTCAGGCTGGGGAGAGATTTTTGAAGCCAAAGGGGAGGTCGGCTGAATGTGGATCTGGTTTTGGTAAGCAAAAAAGACGTATTGCTGAGAGCAGACTTTAATAGAGTCGACAGCAAGGGGAGGGCAGAGGTGCTTCAGGGAGGGGGATGTGCCTGACTGCCTCTGCATCCTAGAGCCGAGGGCAGGACAACAGGTGCTCAGGAAATGTTACAGAAGGGATCCATGAATCACTGGTAAGTTAACAGGCGATCGTATGTGCCTTTGAAGGGCTGGGAGGCCAGGGACCAAGAGGGAAGATGGAGAGAGAATCATCCTGGACCAAGGTCTAATGCCCTGAGACAGTGACCAGAGGTGGACGGGGCAGGGTGTGCTGATGCTTCCCCTCAAGATGACTGACATTAAGGAGAGGCCAGGGAGGTGGTACTGGTGGGGGGACTGGTTCAAACTTGTTTTCCCAGCATGGAATTGGCACCTCCCCTAGACTCCAGAACTCCTGAGAAGCCACCTGGCCTGTCCCCTGGCCAGCGGCCGAAACAGAGGGCAGACTTCAGCCAGCTCTGCAGACAGGGCTGTGGGGAGGGCAGGGCGAAGCCCCACTGTGGAGAGCACAGAGAGCAGGGTTAATTTTCCTGAGAGGTACACATTTGATGGCCTGTGGTCTGCAGGAGAGGTGTGTAGCATCATCTCTGGCAGAAGGAGGCCCAAGAGGAGCCAGCTGAGCGCCTGCCCTGAGAGCCTCCTTTCAGGCCCCGGCCGCCATTCTCTGAGCAGCTAATTAAAAGAGAAAAGCCTGTTAATATTTCAGCACTGTTAACTCTGCTAAATTATTAAGTGTCCATTTGCATTACATACACAAAAGGATCGATAAACATGTGTGTACCAGGAGCTGGGAGAATGAGGGAGGAGTAGTTTCTAAGGATGCCACGTGGGACAGGCCCAACCAGTGACTCAGAGACTATGTCCTGCACCTGGAGCCCTGTGTCCTCAGCACTGTGCCCGGCACTTGCAAACTGGAAATGCATGGGGCTTAGCACAAAAGTCAGAGAGTCAGATGGACTCCAAACCAGCAGGGTGTCCTTGGGCAAGTTACTTAAACTTGCTGAGCCTCAGCTTCCTTATCTGACTAGTGGGAACAATAATAGGCTTGTTGTGGGCAATAAATAAGATAATAGATACAAAACACTCAATAAAACGCCTGCGCAGAGTAATATTATTATTATGTATATATTATTATGTGATCGTTATATCATGGTGATGGGAGGGAGACCTGAGACATAACTCCAGCTCACAGTAATCCCTCCTTGTTTCCTTTCTGCCTCTCAGCAGGCCTGTATAGGCACCATTCTTATCCCGCCTCTTCTAGACTATGCACTTCTCTAGTGCAGGGCCTGAGTGCCTAGCTCTCTGTACCCCCAGCACCAAGCTCAGCACGTCACACTTATAAGGATTTGTTGAATGACGATCTGATAGAAGGTAGGACCAGACCACAGATTCTGTTTCCATATGGCCTGGCCCGGAACACTCAGTGATGCTTCCAGGAGGTGGTTAGGGTGATGGTACTTGCCCTGCCATCCAGTAACTGGGAGATAGAACCAACTTCAGGTGGGGGAGTCGGCAGCACCCCCTTCTTCTTTTCTCTCCTTGCCTTCCCACCACTCTGCTCTGTCTGGAAGTTTCCGCAGCCTGCAGACACACTTCCCCTGAAAGAGTCAGGAGGGGGAAGCAGAACACCAGATCCCACTTGGTCATGATTAACCTTTTAAAATTTAGGGTGGGGAGGAAAGCTGCAGGAAAGCTGATGTGATGGGGCTTTTCATCAAGAGTTTTCATTCCCTTTGCTGTCTGTCAGCCTTGTTTGGCTCCACATCCTACTGTTGCATCCTCGTGTACTTTGCCAGTGTCCCCCACCCCCTTGGCTCGCAGCTGGGGAGAAAAGTCTCTGATGGGGGATGGGGATCCTTGATGAAATTCCCCTTCTAGGTTCCAGTGAGAATTCTCTTCAGAAGGCCACGGAGTAAGCTGGAATTTGCCTTAACATGCGTCCTTGAGAGTTTGTGGCTTCCTCACTGGGCCTCCTGGGTGCTGGCAGTCCCCACCCCTACCTACGGTTTGGGGTGTACACTTTTGGAGGTAGAAAGGAGTGAGCGGATAGACCAGAAGCATCTGCCAGGGACTTGCCATTTCTGCTCAGTTGCCCTCCTTATGATGCTGCCTCATTGGTGACATGTCTCATGCCGATTGGTTACTCTCAACCAGGGGGCTGGGGAGGGGAATGTTACTTGGCTCCACAGCCATTATGCTCTGTTAGGAAAGAGCTTTATGGTCAAGTGGAAAGCACTGGATTAAACCAAGTTACATGGATGTGTTTATTGCAGGACTTTTCAGGGCCTTTAATAGTATACTCTTGTGTGCTGAGACTCTGAGAGGGAGAAGATGCAGCATCCTTATTTGGCGATGGGCTATCTGTGAGCATTTTATGGCTCACAGGTTTGGCAGACAGTGTTTTCCTTTTCCATGGGGTTTGTTGCTAAATATTGGGAGAGTGAAATAGCAGAAGTCTCATAGGCCAGAAGCAGGGAAATTGTTCCACAATCCTTCCTATTTTCTATCCACCAACGTGGCGTCAAGCAGAGATAAACAAATCCAGCAGTGCCTCTGAAATTCAAAGGGAGCGTGTTACAAATACAACTCCTGAGGCCCGCCCCTGAAGAGTCAGGGCTAGTGGTTCTGCATGGGCCTGGGAATATGCATTGCACGCATTGCAAAGGGCTCCCCTAGTGACACAAGGCGGGGGTAGTGGAGTCCGTGGAGGGCAGTGAGCTGAGTTCCAAGCTAGTGGGAAGAAGGCCTGGGTTCGAGCCCCAGCTCTGCTACTGTCCTGTGTCTGTGAGTGGACAGGGTGTTCCCTTCTCCAGGCCTCAGTCTCCTTCTCTGCCAAAGGAGGCTAACTAGGACGTGCCCTTTCTGGCTCTCAGAACTGAGGCAAGGAGCTTGCAAATATACAGTGGACCCCAGGAATGTATCAGGCCTCATCATCTGTGGCAGATAAGACATCGTCCTTTCATGCGAAGGCCTTGCAGTCCGCTGGGGAGGTGGGGTTTTAAGAGGAGTGCAGGATCACTTACGGAATAATAATGCTGGCTGACATGCTTGACGGCTTACTGTGTACCAGACAGTTTTAAGCACTTTACCTGAGTTTACTTATTTATTCCTCTCCACAACCCCATTTTACAAATGAGAAAACTACGGCTTAAATAACTTGCTAAAAGTCACAAGGTAACTTTCTGAGAGTTAAGTGTGTAAGAGGGACGCTCAGAAAGGGCTCCATTCCATCCCTCCCCTCTGGTTTTCCGACTCCCTGCACAGTCCTCAACATGAACTCTGAACACGTTCATGAAACATCCCTAATGGTTTAGTGTCTGCTTTGAGCGGCTCCACCCCTGAGATATAGAGGGGACCACAGAGGGTGGTCTTCTGTCCCCACCTCTTGCTCCTATTTAATCATCTCAGGAGCTGTCATTTGTTGACAGAACACATACTGTTTGGCCAGATGTTTTACATATATTGTATTCAACCCTCACACTAGCCCTGGGAGAAGGCATTATTGTTCCCATTTTACAAATGAAGAGGCTGAGGCTCAGAGAGGTTAAGTAACTTGCCCAATGTCACCCAGCTAGTGGGTAGCAGAGCCAGAAATTAGTCCCAGATTGTCTGCTCTTTCCACCTCTCTCCAGCAGATCCCTTCTCCGCCCACTCTTCCTTTTTTCACGACGCCCTGCTTTAGGGTCATCTTAGCACTTAACACACTCTGAAACCATCCGTTCATTTCTGTTTCCTTGTTTGCCATCCATCTCCCCAACAATGCTCTCTCAGAGCTGGTCTTTGTTTGCTTTTCATGACAGTCTCTCTAGCATCCAGGGCAGCGGCCTGCTTTTGTTGTTTGATAGACTGAATGAAGGGATTATGTCATGGTGCCTCTTGACTCAGGCCCTGGCCTGGTTGCCTTTAGAATCAGAAAATGTTGCTGCTGGTAGTGACTTCCTGGGGTGTGTAGAGTGAGAGGCTGAGGCTCAGTGGGACAGAACCCCTTTGGGGGTCTGTAACTTGGTGGGATCTCCGTTGGTTTAGGGTCAGAAGCAGTTCCAGCCGTTCCAGGGGTGAGCAGAGTGGGGCAGCCTGACTCATGTTAACGAAACTCAGTGGGGGTGACGGGCAAGTTGGAATGTCTATGCCAAGGGGGTCTGAGTGCTTTGCAATTAGGCAGCACTTGCACCAGAAGGCAAATCTGAACCAGGAAGAAGTCAGCCATGGGAAGTGGCTCCTCAAATAGGACTCAGAGTAAAGGGAGTGGGTAATTGGAATGGTTAGTGTCCACTGAGGAAGCTGGGTAACATCAACAGACAATGCCATCAAAGCGGGGGTGGATGCTCTTTTTTTTTTTTAATCTAATTGAAGTGTAAAGTGATATAGTAAAATCTTAAGCAAATACCTTGATGCATTTTTACGTGTACATCCACCCGTGTAACAGCCGCTCAGATTAAGACTATGAACATTCCCATCTCACTAGATGGGATCCCACCTCCTCCCCAGCAACTTCTCTCGTGCCCTTCCCAGTAAATAATCGCCCACCTCCACCCAAGGGCCACCACTGTTTAGATCTCTGTTACTATAAGGTTGGTTTTTCCAGTCTCGAATTCCAAATGTATGAAATCATACACTATTTCCTCTTTTATGTCTGAGCTCTTTCACTCAAACTGTGCTGTGAGATTCAACAGGGTTGTTGTGTCCATCTGTAGCTCTTTTTTTCACTTCTGTGTAATATTCCATTGTATGACCGTGCCAGGATTTATTCATCCTTGCTGCTCTTGACGGACATGTGGGTTATTTCTTGTTTTTAGCTATAATGAATAAAGCTGCTATGAATGTTCTCGGACCTACTGTTTGGTTGTCACAGCACTAATTTCTATTGGGTACATACCCAGGAGTGGAATTCCTGCATCATGGGGTGTACCCTTGTTTAGCCTGAGCAGGTGCTGCCAAAACCTCTTCCAAAGTGGTTCTACTATTTTAGAGTTGGATAGTCTTAGGAGTTAATGTCATTAAAGGGCGTTAGATAATCTTAATGATGTCATCACCCCTGATGCCAGCTCATAGCCCAATGTCCAATGAGGAAGAGTACCTGTCAGGTGGCAAGAGACCTTGTGTCTCCTGGCCAGGCCCCATCTTTTCTGGCTTGGGCTGGCCAGGCCCTGAGAAAGTCCAGCTCTCCAGCTCCTTTTCAGTATTCCTTATCAGTCACCAAAGTGTCTTTCATTACAACACTGCCTGGCTACGGGCAAGCCACAGTGTCCAAGATTACAGCTTATCTTCCATTGGAGCCTGTTAAATCAATGTCTTCCTTGTTGAGAGGCACCCCAGGCCTCTTGCAGACATCCATGCAGCCTTCTGGGCTTATCAACAACTGGCACACACATCACACATTGGTGGGTTTTTTCCCGAGGACCTTGGCCACAGATGGCTATCTTTTCCAAAGCATTTTCACTGCAGGGGATGATAGTTTCAGACCCATTCCCTAGATTCCAGGGTGCATCTTATACAGGGCCCACGTGCTGCTTATAAAATTCATAGAAAGTAGGAGTTGAAAAAAGACCTCAGAAGTCATCTAATACACTCCCCTCCTATAGGTGGGGAAACTGAGGCCCATGAGGTGTGACTTGCCCAAGGTCACACGGCTTGTCTCCCGACAACTAGCCTAGGTTCATTCCTCCATGGCAGCCAGACTGGACACTCAGACTCTGGGTTGGTAGCCGCTGCCACTGTTTGTTTGCAGAGACTCTCATGGTTAAACACAGCCTACATCACCCCCCAGATGGCTGCCCCACAAACTTCTTGATGTGTGGCCGGGCTGCCTCTGTGGACCCACCTCTGTAATGAGTTCATGACTGTCCCATCAGTGTTGGTTGGAAAGACTCTGTTAAGGTGCTATTTGTGGCGACAGTAGAACACATCAGAGTTCTACTAAGCACTTCTCATTTATCCTGTGTGATGATCACATCCACCCTTGTGAGTTCTCAGGGTTGGTAGCATTCTCTCCATCTTAGAGATGAGAAAATGAAGGTCCAAAAATCACTAGTGTTTTACCCCGGGTAATATGGAATATAAAACTGCCCTATCAACCTGCAGGAAGCCCCCCTGTTTTCTGAGGGCTGGTTCAAAAGCTGCCTCTTCCATAGAGCCTTCTGTGATTCTTTCTCCAGCAGACAGTGGTGTCTCTCTCCTCTCACCTCCTCTTTACCTTTCTTAACAATGCTTAGCAACTTCACCATGGCATATTCCTCTAAATTCATTCATTCAGTGTTCACTGAGTACCTGCTATATTCAAGGCTTTGCGCTGGGGATACCAAGGTGTGAAGCTCATGGTCTGGTAGGCAGAAAGATAAGAATGCTGAATTTGGTAGACACGCAGATTGATGCTTTGCTGTTGCACTGGAAAAGTGATGGATACGGAAGGAGGGAGGATGTAGGTCAATCATGGAATGCTTCCCGGAGGAAATTACACATTTTATGAACAGGTTTTATCTCACCTCCCTGCACCTCTTTAGGGCAAGGACTGAGTTTTCACCCCCTTGTGTCCCTTGTGCCCTGGATTAGCTCTCCTGCCTCCACTCCCTCCATCCTTATATGTGAGCAGACAGGTTTGAAATTGGGGGCCTTGCCCTCCTTCCCAGAGCCCAAGTACTGGTGGGCTGGGGGCTGGTTTGCCTTCAGGACAGTGGGGCTAAGACACTGAAGGAGGGCCATGAACTTTTCTGGTTCAATCATTTTCCCTTTGGGTCCCCCAGCCATATCGCAGCTCTGGTCCCCCAGCCCTGGTCAGATCCCAGCCCTGGCCACTGTGAGAGAGGTTAGGGAGGATGCAAAGTCTTGTGAGAGCTTCCAGGCCCCCGGTGAGAACTTCTCTCCCTTGGAGAGGAGGCTGGCATAGGTTCAGAGAGCAATGAGGGAAAAGTAACAGGCGTTTGGGTGAAGGGAACGTGCAGTCCCTGGGGCTGGGGGCCATCTTAGTTAGGTTCGCTGAAGGTTGAGCCTTGGATGGTTGGTGGCAGTGAGTTCAGGCAAGTGATGTGCTGAGAAAGTGCTCTAAGGACCAACTGAAAGGGGACAAGGGGAACAGCCAGGTGAAAATGTGGTTTAGTTGACTTAGTCTCAGCCTGTTCCCTGGGGTGGGGTAGGGGGCCTCTGGAGCATGAACAGAACTGCGGTCACCCCAGCTTGAGGCAAGGTGGCTGGGCTTTTGCATCATGTCCACCAGTCATTGGGGTGTGTATGTATTGGGGAAGGGATGACCTCCTATAGGCATGTCTGGTCCAGGCAGCTTCCACTGGTTGAGGGCAATTCCCTGGGGCAGGTGAGCTCTGCGTGCCTAGCAGCTAACACAGCAGCTGGGAGTGGAGGCACCTGCCAGATACAGGGAGCTGGGCAGAGCACCAGCAGCCTGCACGACAGGGGGCTGCTAAGACATGATGCTCCCTGGGTGATAACCACTCTGCACAGATTACAAAGCCCCCTCACAGTCCTCAGCTCATTGAAGAGCACAGATCTCTTGCAAGGGCCGTGGGATGGGGAGGAATTGCCCCTGTCCTGAGTCCCTGGCCCTTCTGGTCTGGCCCGGGGCCCTAGGAGGATTCTTTCCTGAGCTCGATGGCATCAGGCCTCTGAGGGATGTCATGGAGAAGTCTGGGCTGACCCCTCCCCCTGACACACTCAGGAGGGAGCCTTAGACCCCCTCTGGCCTTGGTGCCTCCCGTCTAAACCTCCCCATCTCCCGCCAGCTCCAGCCCAGGCTCAGATCGTGCACGCGGGCCAGGCGTGTGTGGTGAAAGAGGACAACATCAGTGAGCGCGTCTACACCATCCGGGAGGGGGACACCTTGGTGCTGCAGTGCCTTGTCACCGGGCACCCTCGGCCCCAGGTAAGCCCCTGGCCTGGCTTGAGCAGGCCCCTCCTGCCCCACCCCGCTCTGGGATCAGAAGAGGCAGTGGGAGCTGTGACTAGAGACGGACAGCAGCACGTCAGCAGAAGACAGGAGCCTGGGGCTGGGGAAATAGCTGGAAAATAAACCCTGTGGGGAAGGGCTAGAGGCTGTGGGCTTACTCACCTGGAACTATTGATGACTGAGGGCAAAAACTGAATGTCAGTTGTTCAGTTCCGCTCCAATCCCTGTATCTGTTGAGCAGACGCTCTATCAGATATATACCTTCAACCACTGTTTGCAGGCAGACCACGCACCAAGCACTATGCTCGTTACTTTCTCCAGTGTTTTCTCTTTGGAGCCTCGCAACCGTGCCGTGAGGAAGGCATCAGGGCCTCCATTTTAAGCTGAGGAAATCGAGGTTCAGAGAGGTTGGGTAAACTCCCAAGGTCCCCAGCTCTTGTGAGGGTGGGAGCAGAATTCACATCCAGAACCAGCATTCTCTGTAACTTGGTACACTTCCTCCTACTTCAGGAGGCTTCCGGTAGGCAAGCCCCACACTTTTGACATTAAGAGACTCAAAGCTATTAGAAAGTAACAGAAGATGCGGATCTGGAAATTCTGGGTGGATTTTGTCCCAGACGAAGTGTTTGGTTCAGGCAGGAAGTATTGGCTGGCTATCACTGAGAGCTGACAGGTGGAGGCAGGAGGGTGGGCTGGAGGGATGGGTAAAATTTGCTGGCGAGCTGCGGTGACCTTTAAAAGCAACAGAAAAGGTTTTGATTGGATCCTGGGAAGCACAGTGATTGCAAAATCCTTTTTTGGGGGGACAATTTTGGGAACAGGGACAGCTTTAGTAGGTTTGGTCTTGAGACAAGCAGATGGACAAGAAAACTCCTAAAGACTTTTTCAAACTGAAACTGTCATCACCGCTTCCTCCTTCTTAAGGGTTGTTTTTTGGAAGTGTAAACAATGCTGCCAGTCTTCAGGTTGGTGTTTGCATAGGTGTGACTTTAGGCATGATGCTCCCTAAAGCCAGGGAGGCAGCTGGCCCACCTCTCCCTCAGGCTGCACTGGCCATCTGTGTGTGTCCCCTTCCGCATCACATGTAGAAGTCGTTTGTGGCTGTGGCTGTGAGTGCATGCACCCATTTTCTATTTCCATTTGTAGTTTCATTATTCTTCCTGCCACCTAGGCTCAAACCCTTGGGCTCATATTTGACTCAGCCGCATATCATTCCCCACACCTAGCCAGGCTCCGAGGCCTTTCTTTTTACGTCTCTTGCATGGGTCTCCTTCTATTCCTCATTACCCCTTGAGGTCAGACCTTTAGCCTTGTCCCTTGGACCACTGCAGTAGACTCTAACTGGCCTCCCATTCTCCTACATCTCCCCCTCCAATCCATTCCTGCACCCTGCTCCCAGAATCATCATCCTTAGACCTGCTACATGATATCACTCCCCTGCTCAGAAACCTTCGATGACTCCACATTACCTACCAGACCCAGTTCAGGCTCATAGGGGTGGAACTAAAGACCCCGCCACAATCCAGCCCCCAGCTGCCTGTCCTGTCTGGTGTCCCACGGCCATCCTCCTCACACCCCGTCTTCAGTGAACCTGTCCAAATACACCCTGTTCATTCTTGCCTTAGCCACTGCTCTTTACCTGTCCTGAAATGCCTTCTAGTGCCTTTTGCTCATTTCATTACAGTAAATATTTATTGAGCACCTGCTATGTGCCAAGTACTGTGATGGGTCCTGAGGATACAGCTGCAGTTCCTGTTGTCATGGAGCATCCAGTCTAGGGGTGGAGCAAGTATCATCTCATAGCCCAGTTTGTTGTCAGAGGGAAGAATGAGTGGGCATGGAATTCCCTACTCCAAACTAATAGCAAGAGAGAGGGACTCTCTATGGTTAAAATGAAGAAGAAATCTATAGCGATGGTAGTGAGCAAAAGCTGAAGAAACTGGTACTTTGAGGGACTTAACTGCGTACTCACCTCAGGGGTAGTAGTATTAATACACACATGGGGGGTAAGCGCTGAGGCCACAGGCCCATCTATGACTGGAGCTAGAACTGGACTTCTTACCTAAAGCTGGAAGCTTGGTAAGAGTGATACCACCTATGAATGGGGACCAGAAGATCTCTGCCCCATAGCCCAGAGTCACAGCAGGGAGCAGACTTTCTGCTTCAGGGTGTGGGTGCAAACAGAGTCACCTATGAGAGAATAACCCTAATCCAGTCTGGGTCTTGCACTATCCGAGTGGTGAGGAGACCTTAAGCTGAGAAACTAATATAAAAACTGGGACTTCCCTGACGGTCCAGTGGTTAAGACTCTGTGCTTCCAATGCAGCGGGTATGGGTTCGATCCCTGGTCAGGGAACTAAGATCCCACGTGCCACGGGGCATGGCCGAAAAATACCCAAACTGGTTGAAACCTGTGAATGCATATATCTTGGGCATAGGCAACCATAAAGCTACACCACAGACAGGCCCTGTCAGTGCCCAAGTGGGAATTCTGAGGAAGATAATTCCTACTGAATACAAGCCCATGGGGTGAAATTTTAAAGCATATCTGAAAATACAGTGCCAGGAGAGCCAGTCCATAGACCCAAATAATTGAACAATTCACATCTGAGAAAACAGAGATGATAGAGCAATATGAAAGGATCTTTAAAATAAATGTGTTTAAAATGTTTAAAGAGATAATGGAAGGAATAGAATCTATAAGACGGGAGATTATAAAACCTGATCAGTTAAGATATGGAAAAAAGCAAATAGAAATCCTAGAAATAAAAAATAATAGTCTTTAGAAAAATTTGGCCTCAATACCATAGAAGTAGCTAAAGAAGAAACTGGTGAATTGGATAATAGATCCAAGGAGATCAGCTCCAATGCAGTCTGGAGAGGACAAAGGGATGGAAAATGTGAAAAGGAAGTTGGGAGACATGGAGGATAGAATGAGAAGCTGTAACAAATTTAGGCGTTCTACAAGGACTAGAGAAAACTTAGAAGAGGCAACATTTAAAGAGATAAAGCCTGAGAATTTTGTAGAATTGAAGAATGGTACGAACTCTCAGATGGATAAACCAAGTCCTAAGCATTTGTAAACAAACCCCATCTAGATAAATCAAGGTAAAACTGCAAAATGTCAAGTACAAAAAGCAAAGACATTTTCATGGTCTTGTTCTTTTTCCAAAGCACCCTCTGATCTACGTCTGAATGTCCTGAAACTGCATGTAGCCTTCCCCAAGTTTTGTAACCCCTGGGTCCATGAGGGTAGAGTTGAGGGTGGTGAGGAGATGAGAACAGCAGTGACACACCGTCACTCCTGCCAAATTCTATTGGTCACACAGACCAGCCCTGGTACAAAATGGGAGGAAAGTACAGAAAGGTGTGAATACCAGGAGGTGGGGACCACGGGGGGCCATGGTGGAGGCTGGCTATCACATACACCTCTTTCACAGATGAGAAATCTGAAGCTAGGAGATGAGTAACCTACCCAAGGCCACTAAGCTAATAAGTGGAATAACAAAAATTTAATCAAATTCTTACTTTTCCAGGAATGAATTATATACTCATTTAGTCTTCTCAGTAAGCCTAGGAAGGGAGTAATATTTCCATTTTACACATGTGGAAAGGAAGGCAGGAGAGGTCGGGTAACTTGCCCGCAAATCCATGATGCTAACAACTGCACATACTGCCTTTTTAAAAGCCTCTTCCACCTGACCCCAGATTCCCCAGGCTCTTCACTGAGAGGTCCTACCTCCAGCGTGCATTCCCACGAGGCTGTTTGGGTTAGTTTTGCAGGCCTGTGTATGCCTTATGTGCACTCGTGGAAAAGTATGGCGGTGGGCGGGGACCCCCCTCCCCTTCCCCCTCCCCTTCCCACTCCCCTTCCCCCTCCCCCTCCCCCTCTGTGCGGTCTGACTCTACCCTGCCTGGCTGGCCCAGGTGCGTTGGACCAAGACTGCGGGCAGCGCGTCGGACAAGTTCCAGGAAACATCGGTGTTCAATGAGACACTGCGCATCGAGCGCATCGCGCGCACGCAGGGCGGCCGCTACTACTGCAAGGCTGAGAACGGCGTGGGCGTGCCTGCCATCAAGTCCATCCGGGTGGACGTGCAGTGTGAGTCGGGTCTGCCTCTGAGTACCCGGGCCAGGGGCCTGCTTCTGGGGGCTCAGGCTGGGAAGGAGGAGTGGGGAGAAGGGTAGAGAAGTGGCACCTCCGTGGAGAACAACGGTAGAGACTTTCTCTTTTCCGGGATAGAGAAGGGCATCCCTGATGTTCCTTTGATGTGCACTACCTTATACCATTCACCCATCTCTATCTTTAATCCCATATGAACCTTGCAGCATCCCTGCAAAGTGGTCAGGGAGGGCAGGACATGTTGGATTATACCCATTCTACAGATGAAGAAGCTGAGACTAAAGGCTTGTGACTTGCTCACTGCATAGGTCTCTTCTCATTATGGTCCAGTGTCCTTCCCACAGTACCTCATGTCTCTGCTTTTGTCCCAGGGAAGCTCTGAAACTTCCCTATCCCAACACCTGCAGGACCAGGCACCCCTCAGTCCTTGCTACAGGTTGAATGGGAAGCCCTCAGTCCCTGCCTGCCATCCACGGATATTCCCTTGACCACTCAGAGGCTATCTCCCTTCTTGCCATCCGCCTCTGTGCCATCCAGGCTGACCTAGGTACCAGAAGCTGTGGGGCCAGGCCCAAAGATCTGTCTGCCACCATCTTAATATCTACAATGAACCTATCCATTAAATACACCCCCTGCCCCAAGTGGGACCTGATAGAGTGGTGGAACCCCAGGCCCTCTCTTCTGTCCCCCTTCAGCCACCCAGGGGCCTGACAAACCCTGGGGCTGAGGGTCGTTTCTCAAGTTATTGCAGCTGGAAGGGTCTGGCAGGCATGGCCTGATTTCCAGTGTGCAGCTGCTTCCTCCATCCCATGATAGGAGGGTGAAGATAGACACACACATACCCCCGCCCTCCCCACCCCCCAGCCAATGCAGGTCCCTGGGGAGGGACTGCTGAGAAGCCAACACATCCAGTCCCCTGCCTCTGACAGGTTGCTCAAGCTTGCAGGGCTGGGAGAGCATCTTGCTCTCTGGAAGCATCCCATGAGGGTAGCTTAATTTTCCCTGAGAGCTGCCAGGGGCCCAAGCCTTCCACCTAGGGGGTCACGCATCTGACTCCACTGGGGCTGTGCCCTTGCAGACCTGGACGAGCCAGTGCTGACAGTACACCAGACAGTGAGCGATGTTCGAGGCAACTTCTACCAGGAGAAGACGGTGTTCCTGCGCTGTACGGTCAACTCCAACCCACCTGCCCGCTTCATCTGGAAGCGGGGCTTGGACACCTTGTCTCACAGCCAGGACAATGGGGTCGACATCTATGAGCCCCTCTACACCCAGGTCAGGATGGGCGGCA
This sequence comes from Aethalodelphis obliquidens, assembly GCF_003676395.1. Classification (NCBI taxonomy): domain Eukaryota; kingdom Metazoa; phylum Chordata; class Mammalia; order Artiodactyla; family Delphinidae; genus Aethalodelphis; species Aethalodelphis obliquidens. The sequence continues at coordinate 9,720,727 of NW_020837975.1, read as the reverse complement.
GCTGGCTTGGTCTCCTCATGGCTCACCCCACATTCTTCCTCCTGCACCCCACAAGGGAGGGAGCCAGGGGGGCTGAAGCCTCACCATCTGGAGTTCCAGGGACTGCCCTGACTCCAACAAGTTTCTTCTGACATCAGAAGCAAGCATTCTGATTGGGCTTCAGACCACCTGGGGCAGACAGAATTGAGACAGAAAGGTCAGGAAGCAGTGGTGAGGACAGGAGAGTCCTCAAGGCAACATGTCCTCTAAGAACTTTGCCAGTTAGGTGAGGCACCTCCTGGGGCAGACAAGTCATCCCTGCCTGTTGCTGGCTGTCAGGGTCTTTGGAACGACAGGCAGGAACAGCAGGAGTTGGGGTAGAAAGATGAGTCACTTCCCATGGCTCTCCTGCAGTCCTAGGAGATGGTGATGAAGCCATCCTGCAAGAGAGTGTTCAGAGGCAGCTTTCCTAGGTGGCTGTCAGAACTCCACATGTAGCCATGGCCTGTAGGGCCAGCCCTATATTTGTATGGGTAGTAAGACAGAGCAGGATTCCCTCGTTACCCTTCCATTTCCTAGAATGGGGAAACTGAGGCCTGGTCCTGACCAGTGTGTACCAGGACACCCTCAGACCCATGGAAGCCCAGGGTATGGGGAGTGTGCCATCCACCCCAGGCTCAGTCCTGAATAGGAATTTGCTTTAGCCTCTGGTGCTTGGTGAATGTGTGTGAGACCCAAGCAGGCCCCTCACCCCAGTGGTCACTGCCCAGGGGGAGACCAAGGTCCTGAAGCTGAAGAACCTGCGGCCCCAGGACTATGCCAGCTACACCTGCCAGGTGTCTGTACGCAACGTGTGTGGCATCCCGGACAAGGCCGTCACCTTCTGGCTCACCAACACCACGGGTACAGGCACTTCCCCGCCCATCCCCTTTCCCACCTGGGCTGAGTCCTCAACCAGGAGGTGGTGCCCATCTCATGCAAGACTCCAAGCACATCACCACGAGTGTTTCCCCTCCTCCTTCCTGCCTGCTCCTTCCCTTCTCCCCCTGCAGGCCTTCCCTGGCCCCCATTCCCTCCCTGATTCTCCTCCCCCACATCTGGCCCTGCCTCATGGTCCCCTAAGACCCCATTCTTGTCCTCCTAGCACCACCAGCCCTGAAGCTGTCTGTGAACGAAACTCTGGTGGTGAACCCTGGGGAGAATGTGACGGTACAGTGTCTGCTGACAGGCGGTGATCCTCTGCCCCAGCTGCAGTGGTCCCATGGACCAGGTCCACTGCCCCTGGGTGCCCTGGCCCAGGGTGGCACCCTCAGCATCCCTTCAGTGCAGGCCCAAGACTCTGGCTACTACAACTGCACAGCCACCAACAATGTGGGCAACCCTGCCAAGAAGACTGTCAACCTCCTGGTGCGATGTACGTGGCTCCGGAGGGGTGGAAGGAAACTTGGGAAGCAGACAGGGTCCCTGTACCTTGGGAACTGAAATGGGAAAGGCGCCTGTCTGCTTCTCCTTGGTAGGGGAGGTAGGCTGAGAAGGCAGGTTCCAGGCACTTTGATTTCCCTGCAATTCAGGTGTCTGCCAGCAGATGGCAGGACTAAAATTTGCATAAAGTTTTATTTACAGTTTACAATCAATACATTTTCAAATATAACCTCAACAACCCAAGAAGTAGGAAGGGCTGGTGTTGATTACCTAGTTTTTTTTTTAGACTGGGAAACTGAGGCTGCAAAAAGCTACATGTGGACATTCCAGACTCTAAGAGAAAGTTCCTGACTTTCTCCCTGTACAATGGTTTCTACATGATTAATAGAATTAAAGTGAAAATAACACACTTTCCACATACCTCATATGTAAATCTTTATTAGCAAAGCATTTCAGTGAGTATAAAGATAATTACTAAATGTAAAAATGATTAAAACTTGGAGCACAATATAAAGAAGTACAAATACTTTCCTAACTAAATTTCAGCCTCAGTAATTATCATTAGCTGCTCGATAAGATCTTGATTTTACTACTCTGCTTTAAGGAGGAAACTTTAAATTCTTCTGCTTGTGCAGCTTTAGGTGGTTGTTTTAAAATTTATTAAAAAAAATTTTTTTTAAAGATCCAGGCTTGTTTCCAGCTCTTTAGCACTTGAAAGTAAAGTACAGCTTCTGTCAAATTCAATTGAGCATCTTCTGATGAACACTCTTCTTTGTTCATCTGTCACTGACCAGTCTCTCCCTGACTCTCCTCACCAAGAGAAGCTAGCTCTCTATGACTTTTTACTTAATTATGATTAAGTAGTGAGAAAGATAATAGTCAAACTGTGGTTATCTAATGACTACTGTTTCCTTTGATGGTACTTTTCCCATCAGAAGATTGTTCTTCTCCACCTGATCCATATGCCCTTTAAAACCTGGGTTGATAAGATTGCCATTTTCATCAAATACTTGTGGTCACCTCTCGGGGTGACATACAGCCTGCTTCACTCAGCCCAGTCCTGATTTATGGCTGTTGTAGCAGAGTCCTTTCCAATGAGCACCTAATATTAAGAATTCTGTCTAACTCTTGGCATACATAAAACAATTTTTAGATTTTTAAAGGAGGCCAGACCATTTTCTTTCTAAACTCTGTATTTTTATGTAATTGCATGTAAAATGATTGTATTGGTCTCTTTTTTTTATGACACAAACTTGTTGCAAAGAGCTAAACAGCACAAAAGGGCAAATTAAGAATTTCCCCTCAATTTCCCTCAGTCCCTTTCTCTAGATAGAACCAGTGTTACATTCTGGTGCCTCTTTCCAAAATTTGTATTTTGTATATTCTGGGTTTAAAACAACAATAAAAATAAAGCAGCGTAGTAGTCAAGAGCACAGGCTCTGAGTGTGAATTCAAGATTGGCTATTTACCAATACTTCTTTGAGCAAGTGAATTAAACTGTCTGAGCCTCATTTCCCTCCTTTGTAAAATAGGGAAAATAAAATGCCTCCCTCAAAGATTGTGGGATGGGCTAAACGAGGAAACCCACATACAGTGCTTAGAACAGGGCCTCTCATAGTGTATGTTTGGTCAACAGTGGCTGTATTGATTACTAAACCCACTTTTCTACAGCGAGCTTTTTTTTTTAACTTTTGGAAACACATCTGAGAGAGGAGAACAATTTCCAAGCAGAAAAAGTGATGGTTTCTCCTGGGAGTGGGATCGTAGCCCCCAAACTCCAGGAAGGCCAGTTGGAGGGTAGAGGCTGCATCTGGGTGGGGGTGGTGAGACAGGGAACCCTGGCTTTGGGCCAGCTCCAGCCACCTTTCCCTCCCCATCCACCCACAGCCATGAAGAATGCCACATTCCAGATCACCCCAGATGTGATCAAAGAGAGCGAGAACATACAGCTGGGCCAGGACCTGAAGCTGTCATGCCATGTGGATGCAGTGCCCCAGGAGAAGGTGACCTACCAGTGGTTCAAGAATGGCAAGCCAGCACGCATGTCCAAGAGGCTGCTGGTGACTCGCAATGACCCTGAGTTGCCCGCTGTCACCAGCAGCCTAGAGCTCATTGACCTACACTTCAGCGACTACGGCACCTATCTGTGTGTGGCTTCCTTCCCGGGAGCACCTGTGCCCGACCTGAGCGTCGAGGTCAACATCTCCTCTGAGACAGGTGGGCAGCTGGAGGGGGGCAACAGGGAGGTATGAGGGGGCTGGAGAGACCCACAGAGGGGAGGTGGGGGCAGCAGCTTGGGAAAGGGAGGCCACAGTGAGGAGGATATCATTTGTTCATGCCATATGCATTTATTAAACACCTGTTATATGCCAGGCATTATGCTAGGCACTGGAGTAAAGTGGTGGGCAAAACAGGCCACATTGAACTTAGTAGCAAATGTTTTTCAGATCATCCCACAAATAAATGTATCACTGCAAACTGTGATGCGTGAGAGTCAGGAAAGAGTTTCCTAAGATAGCAGGTTTGATCTGAGATCTGAGGGAGGGGCAGGATTTTAGTAGGCAAAGGAGAGCAAAGGGAGGGTGGAAGAGAAAAGCAGGCCAAGGAATCAGCATATGCAAAGACACCGAGGCAAGAAAGTTCATGGAGCGTTTGGCGCACTGAAAGAAGGAGAGTGTGGCTGGGAGAATAGAGTGAGATGAGAGTGGAGAGGTTGGCAGGGGCCAGATTTTGCAGAGGATTTGGGTCTTTATTCCAATAATAATAAATAACGATAATGAAATAATGGCCAACATTTACTGAGTGTTTACTGTGTGTTCTGATGATTTTATATTTATCTCATTCACCTTCATGATTTACTTTATGGGGTAGATGGTTCATCTTCAGTTTTTAGAGATGAGGAAACTTAGGCTAAGAGAGTTTAAGAATCTTACCTAAGGTTACACATCAATAAGTGGTGGAGCTGGGATTCAAACCCAGGCAACCAGACTTCAGAACCTGCTCTCAGCCACCCCTGAAGGGTTTACACTTTGAAAATTACAAGAGTTTGGAGGGAGTGACTTTGGAGAAGGTCTCTGGAATCTCATCTCCAGCCCCCAGTACCTTGCACTGAGTTGCTGGCTGACTTTGGCTAAGCCTCTTCAACTCTCTGGGCCTCAGTCTCTCCTCTATGAGACATTGAACCAGATGGCCTTGGAAGCTCTTCCCATCCTGACATCTGAACAGGGAGAGGCCAGGCGTAGCTGGAGGTGTCAGGAAAGGCTTCCAGAAGGAGACAGACCTGAGCTGGGCTTTGGGAGTGGACTAGGCCTCCACAGATTCCACAAATCCATTTTGCAAATCACAGAGCCACGTCTGGGGTGAGGAGCTGGGGACTCAGACACGAATGCCACAGCCCCATCATCAGAGCTCACTGCCTAGACAGAGAGATAGACCTGTTGCAGAAGGGTCAGGCAAGGTGGAGGAAAAGGAAGGACAAACCTTAGATAAGACTCAGGAGCTAAAGGTGGGGTCTGCAGAGCATCTGGGGGCACAAGAGGAATACCAGGCTGCCCGGGGTCATCAGGGAAGGCTTCTTAGAGGAGCCATTTTCCATGTGAGCATTTGCTCGTGCTCAAGCCCATGAGAGGAGGGACAGGGAGCCCCCCAAGGTGTATGAGACTTGCTGTGTCCAGGAAGTATGTTCCTTACAAGTGGATCCCACAGCTGGAACACAGGATGGGAAAGGAAGATGAGGCTGGGGGTTGACAGAGGCCAGAGCACAAGGGCCTTGTTAGAAGAGCCAAGGAGTTTGAGCTTTAACCTGAGGGCAGTATGGCCTCAAAATGGGACAGCCCTTTATCTTGTGGGGGCAAAGAAGGGTTGGGAGCTGGGGTGTTTTAGAAACAGGGAAATCAGCGGGGTACAGGGCCATTTCCTTCATTTCATTCGTCAGCTTGATGCCTAGGACATAGAAGCTTTTTAAGGACCTGTGGAGACGGTTTAGAATTAGAAAAATAAATTAAAATTAACTGGCTCCAAAATACAAAGGGAAAACTGCAGAATTAAAGCCAATAAATGTATAAATGTTTACAGAGTATAAATTATGCTAACTAGATAACTGGACTTCAGCTTGCCTTGTAGAGTTATTTACGATTTATATTTAATGTAGACATTTAATTTGTTTGATGTGATATGGGATGGGACCCATGGAAGTCTTTAAAAGACCCTTAATTTGGGCAATGTGTTGGGTTGGATTAGGTTTGGCTGTGAATAACAGAAAAAAACCTAAATAATGGTGCCTTTAAATGAGCTAGATGTGTATTTCTTCTTTATGTAAGAGTGAGCAGTCCAGGCTGGAATAGTGGCTCTGCTCCACCAAATCCTCAGAGCCCCAGGCTCCATCTTGTCTTGCTTTTCTGTTATCTTTAGCATGTGCCCCCTCGTCCACGATGGCAGTGCCAGCTGCAGCCATCAGTCTGCATTCCAGCCTGGAGGGAGGAAGAGAGGCACTGCCTCTCCATTTAAAGACTCACACCATCTTGGCCAGGATTTAGTCACGTGACCAGAGCTAGCCATAAGGCAGACTGGGAAATACAGTCTTTATTCTGGCTGTGTGTCCTGCTAAAGCCCAGATATTCTTTCACCTTTGAAGAAAGGGTAAGGATGTTGGGGGACAGACCACCAACCTGTGATAACACTCCAGAAAGAGAAGATGGAGGCTTTCATTAGAGCAGGGCCAGTAGGCAGGAAGGAAGGGATTGAGGGAGAAGATATTTAGCGGAACTATTTAAAAAGTGGATCCCCCCCAAATAAATAAATAAAAGGTGGAATCCCCCAAACTTAGTAATGTTGGGGATAAGGGGATAGAAAGAATTGGCCTGGACGACTTCAACACTCTTTCTGAGTTGGGAGACCTTGAGGCAGAGACCCAGGAGGTGGAGAGGATTTGGGGAGGGGAGTTCTGTTTTGAAGATACTGCAGGATCTGTGGAACATCAGGGATGGGAAAGGAGGCTCGCACTTAGTGGGAGGGAAGCAGGAGCCCCAGAGCAGAGGCCGGGGGATGGGGGGTCGATGAGGGGAAGCTCTAACCCCGCTCCTACCTCTTCCCTGCCCCGCAGTGCCTCCCACCATCAGCGTGCCCAAGGGCAAGGCCGTGGTGACCGTGCGCGAGGGCTCGCCCGCCGAGCTGCAGTGCGAGGTGCGGGGCAAGCCGCGGCCGCCTGTGCTTTGGTCCCGTGTGGACAAGGACGCTGCGTTGCTGCCCTCGGGGCTGCCCCTTGAGACCTCGGACGGGAAGCTGCGGCTGGAGCGTGTGAGCCGCGACATGAGTGGGACCTACCGCTGCCAGACGGCTCGCTATAATGGCTTCAACGTGCGCCCCCGCGAGGCTCAGGTGCAGCTGAACGTGCAGTGTGAGTGCCACCGCCCCACCCAGACTACCGTCCAGAGCTGTCCCTCCCGGTTTATAGTCAGGCCTGCCCCCTTTTCACCCCTTCACCCACCCTAGTCCAACCAAACCCCTCTGCTGATACCCCTAAACCGTCCTTGACCCCCGTGCTCTAAGACATGGAGGTCCATGACTCGTGCCGCACTTCTACTCCATCTTCATTCCCAGGGACCCAGTGAGCAAAGAAATAACTGATTTTGCCAAGTGAAACTGGGAGTTTGAAGGAGGAAGGAACCTTCAAGGGAACACACTGCTTCTGATAGTATAATGACGAGAGTTAACTTACCACGTGCCAAGCACTGAGTGTTTTAATGCCCTAACTCATCTAGCCCTCCACAGTCCTATGTATAGATTCTGTTATTCACCCATTTTTACAAATAGGGAAACCGAGTCACACAGATGTTAAGTAACTTGCCTAAGATCTCACAGCTAGTTAGAGGCAGAGCTGGGGTTTGAACCTAAGCTATCTAGCTCCGGAGATCATGCTGTAAATCCCGACGTTATGCTGCTTTTCATTACACGGAGGGTGAGGGGACCATTTGAGGCATGAATAGAGGCCCAGTCTGGGAAGCTCGGCTGGGAAGGAGTAGGTATCTGCAGGTCGGGGAGGTATGAGTGTGTCTATTTTGTATGTTGTAAGTATGTATCCACCCCGAGACCCTTCCAGGATGCTGGGGGGTGGGGGGAGGGGTGGCGGGAGTAGGGGCGAGTACGTCGCCTCCCCATGGGGCCGCTCCTCAGACCCCACTCGGTGGAGAGAGGCCCCGCTGACCGCCGCCCCCGCCCCCAGTCCCGCCGGAGGTGGAGCCCAGCTCCCAGGACGTGCGCCAGGCACTGGGCCGGCCAGTGCTACTGCGCTGCTCGCTGCTTCGAGGCAGCCCCCAGCGCATCTCCTCGGCTGTGTGGCGCTTCAAAGGGCAACTGCTGACTCTGCCGCCTGCCGTCCCCGTCGCCGCCGAGGCCCCCGACCACTCTGAGCTGCGCCTCGACGCCGTCACCCGCGACAGCAGCGGCAGCTACGAGTGCAGCATCTCCAACGACGTGGGCTCCGCTGCCTGCCTCTTCCAGGTCTCGGGTGAGTGTCCCGACTGCCCCGCCCCAGCCAACCCCGCCCACCTGGCGCCAGGCTCCGCCCCAACCCCAGCCCTGCCCAGGCTCCGCCTGGGGCCCCGCCCTTTCCGGCCTCACTGCGCCTGTTTTAGGGCCCTGCCTTTCCAGGACCCGCCCATGCCAGGTACAGATCCCGCGCAGGCCTCCCGGAAATAACCGGGACGTTCTCTCGCTGCCCTGAACCCTCCACTTGCCCACTCTAGGTCTAGGCCTTCCCCTTTCGAGGCCCGCCTCGACTTGGCCTAAGCCTCGCCTGTTTTAGCTTTGCCCGGCTCCTGGCATCTAACAGGCCCGCTCCCTTCACCAGGCCTAGACTTCGCCCCTCTAGCCCCAGGAGCACCAGGTATGGGCCCTTGCCTTTAAAGGCCCATTCACACCTGGCTTACGCCCTGCCTACGTGAGGCATAGGCTCCACCCCTTCCAGCTCTCTGCTTCCACCTGTTTGAGTAGCAGGCATTGCTTTCCCTGCAACCCTGTCCACGTCAGGTTTAGACCGACCCGCTCAAGGCCTGGGCACCGCCGCATCTCAGCCGTCACTTCTCAAGCCCCTCCTCCTTCGTCCTTGGCCCTAGAGGCTGCAGATAGGAAATCTCTTCCTGACTGCGGGCCCAATGTGAGGGGCCTGAGCTGTAGCTTAGAGGAGGGAAGAAGCGCCTCAACAGCTTCTCTGGAACGTCGTGGGTGGCGCTGGGCCAGCCAGCACACATTTCCTGAGCTGTCACTCTAGAGGTTCAGGCCCCTCGGTGCCCAGAAATCCCTTTCAGCCCCATCTCTTCATGTCATTCAGGTGGGCATTTTGGGGCTGCAGATGGGCGTGGGTGGGTCCGAAAGGAGGGAAGGTCGTGGTGAGAGTGGAGGGGAAAGGCCGGACCCACTCCCTTCTCTTCCTCCCTTGGAGAGAGCCGGTACCCTGTCAGAAGCAGCACCCCAGAGGAGAGCCCCAGGTGTGCCTGTCCCCCATTTTACTGTGCCCCCGCTCTCCCAACAGCCTCTGACTGACTGGGTGCCCCTTAGCTCTTGTTTGGATCTCCTCACTCACAGTGGGGGGCTAGGGCCACAGGTCACTGGCCACCTACCCAGCCCCTCCCCACCCCACCCAGCCCTGCCAGCCAGAGGCCCCTGTGACATTTCCCACCTCCTTCCCCCTCCCCTGTTCTCCCACACTTTCCCTGTCTCCCCACCTTTTGGCCACTCTCTATCTCTCTTCCCTTCCTTCTACCTCAAAATCCATGACCCTTCTTGGTGTCTTCTATCCAATTCTCTTCCCCTGTGTTTTCTCTAATATCCCTTCTCTGTGTCTTAACCACATTTTTCTTTTCCGTCCTTTCCTTGGCCTTTCCACTCCCTTCTCACCAACACCACCTCTTGGATTCCCAATCTCCCTTTCCTCCATCTCCCACCTCCCCGCCTACCCCTCGTTCTCCCCAATCTCCTCTTCTCCCACCATCTCCTCTCCTCACAATATTCCTTCTTTTTGTCCCCCCACCCCCACCCCGTACCACGCATCCTCTTCTGTCGCCCTCTCCTGCATCTCCTCTCTCTCTGTCTCTCCTCATCCCCTGCCCCTCACGGCCCCATGCCCCCCTCCCGGCCCTCTCAGCCAAAGCCTACAGCCCGGAGTTTTACTTCGACACCCCCAACCCCACCCGCAGCCACAAGCTGTCTAAGAATTACTCCTACGTGCTGCAGTGGACCCAGAGGGAGCCTGACGCTGTCGACCCTTTGCTCAACTACAGACTCAGTGTCCGCCAGGTGGGCCAAGGGGGACAGGGGCTCAGGTGCAGGCTGGCCCTGGGAATACTCATCAAGCCAGGGGGAAGGGGTTGGAGACACATTGACCCTCTTAGAGATAACTCTTCAGAGCCAGGGAAAAAGTGTTCTGGATACAGGAGCTGGGACGCTCTAGGGACCTGTCCCCTTTGAACCCATGCTCTGGGCACAGCCCTGAGAATTAGGCAGGGGTCTGCTGGGTTCATGTGGGGGAAGGCGGGTAAAGCCAGTCCTGCTCACAAAACAGAGAATCTACTCTTATATCAGAAGCTTAAAGCATGAGCTTAAGTCTCATCTACAGGGTCTCTAGGACACAAGGCCAGAGCCACTATACGAGTCTCGAGTCCAGTCTAATTGCATGTGGTTCTGCCCAGACTAAGGGGTAGTTGGGTGGAGGGTAAGAGTGTGACTCTGAGGCAGACTGCCTAAGCTAGAATTCAGTTCTGTATTAACTTGGGCAAGCTACATCTGTTTGGTTTCAGTTTCTTCATCTGTAAAATGGGGGTAATTATACTATTCCAACTGATAGGATCATTATTTTGAGGATTTAAATGAGTTAATAATTGCAAAGCATTTAGAACAGTGCCTAGCACACATTAATTTTTCAATACGTGTTACTATCACTTATTATTAAGACAGCCCTGGGAGGTGGGCATGGAAGGGGTGATTGCTCTGTCTTACAGATGAGGAAACTGAGGCCCTGGCTTCCTAGTCCTTTGCTCTTTCTGCTCCCCTGCACTGCCCCCGAAAGTCACACCAGGGCCTGGGCTGGTGTTAGGTGGAGGGTGTCGGGCATCTGGGAACTCCCTGTATCTACAGTTGAATCAGCAAAACGCCATGGTGAAGGCCATCCCGGTGCGGCGTGTGGAGAAGGGGCAGCTGCTGGAGTACATCCTGACCGACCTTCGAGTGCCCCACAGCTACGAGGTCCGCCTCACGCCCTACACCACTTTCGGGGCTGGAGATACGGCCTCCCGCATCATCCACTACACAGAGCGTAGGTGGTGGTGGCTGTGGTGGTGGGATAGGTGGGCCCATCTCATGCCCAGGGGACCCCTCCATATTCCCCACGTGGTTCCTGAGCTTGGGGTTCTCCAATGTGCAGTGTCCTACCCTGTCACTGCAGGCCAGGAGCCTCTGGCCCCCAGGCCTACTCTGGGGACCCTGTTCCTAAGCCCACGCACCCTCTGCACAGCCCCACACCTTGGTTCTGACTTGGTTTTCCTGCTTGCTTTCTCAGCCATCAACTCTCCCAATCTGTCAGGTGAGACACCCCTACCCACTTCCCCTTCCCTTTAGGGACACAAAGTCTCCCCGGGTGGGAGGGACCCCAAGAGATAACCCAGAGAGAAAATAGTGTGGAGGCCAGAAGTTGGCAGAAAAAGCAGAAGGAAGCAAGGCTGGGCTTGGAGATATTTGCATCCAGGATTTATTCTGGGGCTTAAAGGCTTGAAGGGAGGGTGGAGTCAGGAGGACATCTCTCTAACTCAGGGCCTTTTGTCCTCACTCAGCACCATTCACTGTCCCGAAAAGAAAAATGGAAAGACCAGGCTAATCCACATTCTCTGTTCCCTGGGGCAGAGGTCCTTAGTCTGAGATCCGTGGACCACCCCTACAAAGGATGAGGAGGGTCCATGAAACGGGACCCTGGAAGGGCATACAATTACTTCTTTATTTTCCCTAACTTCTAGAAATTTAACATCTTCAATGATGAATGTAGGAATGTGGTATAATCACTACCTGTGACTCTGTCATGGAAATCCAATGTTTTCACATCACCTAAAAGTTTTTGCAGCCATCTCTAAATATCATTTCCATTTATTAGTATTTCAAACTACAGTAGTTAGACCTAACACTGGATTCTGTGATTTAATTAGATAATAGAGAAGCCCACTTACTATTATATCACAAATTTATTTTTTAAATATTTTGATAACTGTATTTCAATATAATTGATTTCCTTTGTAACCCTGTGTTTTTCATTTTATGCACCTAAATAATTATTCTGAGATGAGATTCTTAACTTCACTAGACGCCAGAAGGGTTTGTGGCACAAAAAAGATGAAGAGGTCCTGTTCCGGGAATAGATCGGTCAGGGGTTCCATTGCCTGGTTTCTGAAGCCCTGGGATCCTGGGCCCGCTGCTTGGATACTTGGGAGCTGTCTCATGGGTGACCAGGAAGTCAAAGCTGGACCAGGGGACTTGAGGAGGCTGACTCTCTGTGTCTCATTCCCTCCCAACTCTGCCCTGAATACAGACAACACCTGCCACTTTGAGGATGAGAAGATCTGCGGCTACACCCAGGACCTGACAGACAACTTTGACTGGACCCGGCAGAATGCCCTCACCCAGAACCCCAAGCGCTCCCCCAACACTGGTCCCCCCACGGACATAAGTGGCACCCCTGAGGGTGAGGACATGGCCTGCTGCTAGGAATGGAGAACAGCTTCAGGGAGGGGTCTAGCCCTGGGGAGCCCGGTCTGAGAGGAGACACAGCCCCGGCCTCAGGGAGCTCCGGTCTGAGAGGAGAGAAACAGCTCTGAGCTGCTAGAGGATTGGGAAGAAGAGAAACTGCAGCAGAGCAAAGCACTCACAATTGCTGGCCCAGACTCCTGTGTTGTGCCGTGAGGCAGGGAGGACTGGGTGGGGTGGGGTGAGGCACCTGGGATTCAGGCAGCTGATACTAAGGCCAAAAAGGAATCAGATGGAAAGAGGCCTGGGAGGGGTGAGGGGGAGGCTGTTGGCACATCTCCCCCTTCCCTGCAGGCTACTACATGTTCATTGAGACATCAAGGCCCCGGGAGTTGGGGGACCGTGCGAGGTTGGTGAGTCCCCTGTACAACGCCAGCGCCAAGTTCTACTGCGTCTCCTTCTTCTACCACATGTACGGGAAGCATATCGGTGAGTCGAGGGACCAGGTAAGCTGCACGAGTGTGTGCTGGGGCAGGGAGGGGTGTCCACAGGAAGCTGGGGACTGGCCCGGGTAAGGCCTGGGCATCCCAAGTTGGCTGAATCACAGATCCTTATAGGGAATATGAGCAGAATCTGGGCAAGGGGGAAGTCCAGAGCCAGCTTGTCTGAGGTTTTGAGATGATCAAGGCTTTCTGAGGGTGCAAAGAAAATGGATCCACCAGGATGAGTCTTGGAGGGGATGGAGAAATCAGCTAAAAGGCTGCATGTATTGAGTGCCTGCCAGGTGCCAGGTGACATCCTGGGTTAGGGATGCATCTGTGGTCTTATTAACCCTCACAACCACCACGTGTGGGAGGTGTTACCATATAGACCAGAGAGGTTAAGCATTTGCCCAAGATCACACAGCAACCCAAGTCTGTCTGACTCTCCCAAGCCCTAAACGCAGGGTTGGAAGGGAGCTGCTCCGTGAGCAGTGAGGGGAAGTACTACTTCGTAAGCATGACCATGAACCTAAGGAGTGCCCTTTGGGAAGCGATGGCGCTGGTAGGAGTGCCAGATTAGTCAATGAACTCATCATCAGCCATCATTTCCAGAGCTCCTGCTCTGTGCCAGGCATCTAGTGCTGCAGTGAACAGGATGGACAAATCCCTCATCCTCTTGGCACCTACAGTCAAGTGGGAGAGACAGACATTAAATAATTAATTGCACCAGATAGGATTTGGTGACCACTGTGATGTGTGTCTGCAGCAGAAGGACAGAGGCCAAGACAGCTGATAAAAGGAATAGCCAACTGACTCTGGGGGCTGGTTATGGAAGGCTCTGCTGAGGAAATGACAATTTAAATTTTATTTATTTGTTTGTTTACATATTTATGGGAAAGGTAATATATTTTGCACAGGTCAGAAGGTACAAAAGGGTGTGTAAGGAGAGTCCCTCTCCCATCCCAGTCCTCCTGCCACCTAGAGTCCCTTCCCGGAGGCAATCAATGTATTAGATTTGGGGGCAAACTTCCAGAAATGCTTTAAGCATGTAGAAGCCAGTACACATATATTCTGTTTCCCTCCATTCTACACACACTGTTCTGTGCCTTGCTTTTCCCTCTAAACTGTGCCTCTTGGTGATCAGGCCTTAACAGACCCTAGAAAGCTTCATTGTTTTCCTCAGCTACATGGTAGAGGAAGTGACTTTAAGCAAGTGTGGACCTAAAGGCTCATTGTGAAGTGTCCACAGCTAGAGTGATGGGTCGGGCCGAACTGATGAACTGGAATGAGGTGGGATGGGACCTTCTGCATCCACTGGGGTCCCCCGGGCCATCCACACAATCCAATTCACCCATGACCTGGGTCTGGACCTCGTGAGAAGCTTCCTGTGGGGTAGGTGGGGGTGAGGGTGACCAGGACCTCCCTGCCCAGCTAGAGTAACCACTTCAAACCAATCCTGGTTTGCCCCAGCCTTTCCCACTTTTAACACTAGAAGTCCCACATTCCAGGCAAACCAGGACAGTTGGTCATTTTATCCTCAGCTCAGGAGGGGCACGGGAGACCCAGCTGGCAAGAAAAGCATGTTGGACACAGTAGGGCCCTGGGAGATCAAGCCTTAAGAGCTGGGATGCCCAGGTGCCTGGGTGCAGAAAAAGCCCTGAGGGAGCCGTCTGTGCTCCAGAGCTTGCTTGGTGTCCCCCAGCAGGCGGGACAAACACCAGTCGCTGAGAGCTTCTGGGAGGCAGGTTTGAATTCCACCTGAGGAACATCCTATAAGTATCAGATCTTCCCAGCAAAGGAATGGGCTATCCTGTGCCTGGACAGGACTGTCCAGCAGGGGTGCTGTGGAGGTGACCCCTGTCCCAGGTCATGTTACTCCCCTGCTCGGCCCCCTTCCATCACCATCTTCTCTAGGCCTCCCGTACCGATCTGCCCCTGCCTGCTTCTCTGACCTCATTTTCTGCTGCTCTCCCCTGACTCTACTCAGTTCAAGCACGCCGGTCTCCTTGCTTTTCTTTAAGTGCTTGAGGCCTTAGAAGTCTTTGCTTTTGATATTTCCCCCCGCCTAGAATGTTCTTCCCCTCCCCTCATTCAGGCTTCCTTGGAGAGGTCCCCGACAGCCCCATGTAAAACACCTCTGTATCCCTTTCCTGCATTATTTTCTTTATAGTGATTACTGCCAAAAGAGCATAAGCTTCAGGAAGCAGAGTTCTTTATCTTATTCATGGATGTGTCTCTGGTGTCTAGAATAGTGCCTGCTCAATTAGATGAATGAATGAATGATGGGGAGGTAGGGAGGGCTGGGCTTGATGAACCCTGAGATAACTTCTTACCCTGAGAAGCCTCTTTTCAGTCAGTCCTGATGACAGTGATGGAAAGTTCTTCCCTGAGCATTCAAATATCGAGAACAGATAGGAATTTGATGGGGACTTTCCCTCAGGAGCCAAATAGGGCGAGAAGATATGAATCCCAGTAACTGCCACACTGTAGAGCAGGGAGTGGTCTGGGCATGGGGAACTGCAGTTTAAGGTCTCAGAGCTCACAGGAAGCACAGAGGGCTCCCAGCTCAAGCCTGGGAAAACTTCTTGGAGGAGGTGACATTTCAGACAGGGCTTGAAGCACAAAAAGGATTTGGTCAGGGGAACATAGTAGGGGAGGGCATCTCAAGCAGTGGGAACAACCCAGGCAAAAGCCCGGAGTCTGGAAAGCTGGGCTGTGTCCAGGCTGCAGCATGTAGCTCGGTGTGGCCTTGGAGGTGACAGGAAGACAGGGAAGAAGGTAGTGAGCAGGCACCCTTAAGGCCCTGGCTGACCCTGTGAAACGCTGTCAGGAAGTGGGGAGATCTTGGAGCTGGTGGATGATCAGGGAAGGGGGCAGAAATTCAATTTGGGTTTGAGTAGTGAAAAGGTGGGGTTCCCCCATTAGGGTCCTTGGGGCAGGGTGGTGGAGGAGGAAGAAGTGGTTTGGAGATTGAGGTTGGACCCTGGAGGTTGGGGGATTGGAACCGGGGAAGATCTGCAGGAAGGGGAAGAGAGGGAGGTCCCTTTGGGGCTGGTGAGAAGCCCAAAAGTCTCTGGGGCTTGGGCCCTGCCTAAGCCAGTGTGGCATCTCCCGGCCCACTGGGTGCTGGCTTCAGCCCTCTCAGGGCCCCATCTGCTGGTGAAGGTTCTGCACATGCCTTGAACTTTTGTTTGCTCCTCCCCCAGGCCTGGGTCTGCTGCTGGGGAGGGGTGGGTGTTTCTGGCTGTCCTGGTCCCTCCTCTCCCCTCCCCTCCCACCCCACCTGGCAGCTCTGGGCACCAGCTGTCCCCAGTCCTTGTGCCTCACTGGCTCTCCTAGGTCCAAGCCAACTCCTTTAATCTCAGGCAGGTAACATTTGGTGGCCCTCCCCCACTGGGGGTCCGTCTATCTGGTGTCACAGATGGTGTGGCTTTGTCTGGGGCAGTGCCATGGAAATGCCAGCTACCAGGTGCCGTCTAAGATTGATTCCCCTTCTCTCTGAGCCAAGTCTTTATATCATAGGAGGCTTGAGATAGGCTAGAAGAGCCAGCGAGGGGGCATGACATTGCCTGGGTGCTCTTCATCGAGGCCTGATCCCTTCCTTCTCTTCCATTGCCCCTCAGCATCTCCACAATCCCAGGCCCCTGGGCCTGTGGGCGAAGGGGCTCAGCACCCCTAGGCTAATAACTCCAAATTTTCACATTTTACCACAGCTATGTAGCACATATACTAGTATCTTTCTTTGAATCAACTCACTCCTTTTTCCTTAGCTTTGTCCTAAGCATCAATATTGGAGAAGTTGTGGGTTTGAAAGGCTAGCTTTATTCACCTCTTAAAACATATATATAAGTATGAAATTTTTCACCGAGGTATAATGGACATTATATTAGTTTCATATGTACAACATAATGAGTTGACATTTGTGCATATTGCAAAACAATCACCACAATAAGTCTAGTTAACAGCCAACCATCACCAGAATCTTTTTTTCTTATGATGAGAACTTTTAAGGTCTACTCTCTTAGCAGCTTTCAAATATGCAATACAGTATTCTTAACTGTAGTCACCATGCTGTACATTACATCCCCAGAACTTATTTATTTTATAACTTGAAGTTCGTACCTTTTTAGTCCCTTCACCCATTTCACCCACCTGCCACCCTCCAAGTGTTAAATTTTTAAAGTCCGTTCCTGTACCTCCAGAAATCATTGCATGTATCGTGTACCACCAAGCGTGTGCATTACGTGCTTCGGGAATCCTGCTCTGTGTTCAGATATGAGCCCCAGTGTCCTGGGACAACTCCCCTGTCTAGAGGGGGGAAGGGTGCTGTGTGTGGGTGTGTTTGTGTGTGTGAGTGAGTGAGTGTGTGGGGGGAATGAGCTGATTAGGAAGGAAAGGAAGAAATGAAAGAGAATTTGCCAATCGTCCTGATAAGTGGAAGCCCTGCTGCCCTGCTGCTGTCCCCTCTCTTTCCCATGCTGAGGTCCCCTCTGGGATAACAGGACACTGAGCCAGTCTGCGATGGGGAGAATGTCCTGCCCAGCGGGGACTGTGCTGTGGGCAGTGGTAGGGAGTTGAGCCTGGTGAATGGGGAAAGGTGAGGGTGCCCCCTCACTGCCCCCTCTCCTCACACCCACCACAGGCTCCCTCAACCTCCTGGTGCGGTCCCGGAACAAAGGGGCACTGGACACGCACGCCTGGTCCCTCAGTGGCAATAAGGGCAACGTGTGGCAGCAGGCGCATGTGCCCATCAACCCCAGTGGGCCCTTCCAGGTGAGTCTGCTGGGCCCAGGGCTCCTCACAGCTCTCCAGGCCCTGGGCCATCGCTCCAGCCGGGGAGCCCTCAGGAGGGCCCAGGGCTTGCTCCTGGGAGCTGAGGAGAAAAGCTTGCAGGGATGGGGGGCCTTCCAGGGAGACGGAGGCTAAGGGCTGGGAGTCTGTGGTGCAGAACCTCCCTCATCCCTGCTCCCTGCTCTCTGACCCCACCCCAGATTATTTTTGAGGGGGTTCGAGGCTCGGGCTACCTGGGGGATATCGCCATAGATGACGTCACACTGAAGAAGGGAGAGTGTCCCAGGAAGCAGATGGATCCCAATAAAGGTGCAGGATGGAAAGAGGGCGGGGGTGCTGAATCTCTGGGGGACTGTGTGGGTGGGTGCCTGTGTCAGGGGAGGCGTTGCTGTCTGAATTGGGGTTCAGAGTGGCTGGGTGATGGGATGCATGTGCTGGTGACTGTGGGAACAGCTGCTGATGTGTTTGGTACCCACCTTGGGCCCCACCCTGGCTCAGGCTGTGGGCCGTATGGAGGACAATGAGACCACCAGACCCTCCTGTGAGCTTACTAAGTTTACAGTAGCAGCGTCTGTGTCTGGGTACATCCGTGTGTGTGTGTGTGTGTGTGTGTGTGTGTGTGTGTGTGTGTGTGTG
>NW_020837975.1:9612048-9702685 GCF_003676395.1 Aethalodelphis obliquidens | reverse complement strand
TGTGTGTGTGTGTGTGTGTGTGTGTGTGTGTGTGTGTGTGTGTGTGTCCAGGTGTGAATGTGTACCCCTCCCCCTCTGCCACTGAGGGCCAGATGTTTGCAATAATAACAGCTGGAGTTTACCAAGTGATTACGATGTACCAGGCAAGGTACCAACACCTGTATATGCGTGATCTCATTTATTTCTCACAGTCCTCTGGGTGGCTCTTCCTATTAGACTCATTTTACAAACGAGGAAACTGAGGCCACTGAGGTTGAGTGAATTGCTCTGTGTCTTATTTAGTGAGCCACAGAGCCAGGATTTGGACCCAGCAGGCAGAGCACACCACCTCATGTCTTACGAGTATGTCTGTGAGCACAGAGAGGGGGCAGAGGAACAGCCCTCCCTGGCCCTGCTGAGCTGACCAGAGCCCTGGCCTGTCTCCCTTCTCTTTCCCGTCACAGTGGTGGTGATGCCGGGCAGTGGAGCCCCCTGGCAGTCCCGCCCACAGCTCTGGGGGCCCATGGCCATCTTCCTCTTGGCGTTGCAGAGATGATGAGCGCTTCGTGGCCCCCCCACCCCGCCCCCGGCACACCAAAGTGTCCGCATCGTACCAAAGACTGACCCCATGCCAGCCGGGGTGCCCAGGGGCAGAGCCGCCCGCCAGTGAGGGGGCCTGCATTGGCTGTGAGGATGAGCAGAGAACAAGGACAGCGGCCCAGCACTGAGGCCCCGGAGACGTTTGTTCGACACACGCACACACACACCCACGCTCACACACACAGAGATATATTAAAGCACAAGTTTCTATCTGACCTGCCAGCATCTTCTTTGCTGCAGAGACGGGACTCGCCTGAATGGCATCCACCACTCCAGGGACCTCGGCGCCACACAGGCCTTGT
This sequence comes from Aethalodelphis obliquidens, assembly GCF_003676395.1. NCBI lineage: Eukaryota > Metazoa > Chordata > Mammalia > Artiodactyla > Delphinidae > Aethalodelphis > Aethalodelphis obliquidens. Next base: position 9,701,804 of record NW_020837975.1, on the reverse strand, counting down.
CCTGGCTGCACCTGCGGTGTGTTTCTGACCTTCCCCTGTCCCTGACTCAAGGCTGAGCTCAGCCCCGTGGCTTTACCAGAAGGAGCCAGAAGGGGAGCAGACACAGGAGCCCTGCCCTTGGCTGGACTCTGGGGCCCCCTGGAATGGAGGAGGCCGGGGTCATAGAGGGCCAAGCGGGACTGACTCTGCGAACGACAAAGGACATGAGGCACCAGCTGCACACAACTCTGTTCCCAGAGCGAAGGCCAGAAGCCGGAGAGCCCAGGCCACCCATATCCCCTGACCCATTCATTCCTGGGATGTCATATCCCGCCCCTCACTGTGCCCCCTTCGAAGGGACCTAGCACAGGGTCTTGGGCCCGGACAGTCTGGGAACTGACCCCTTCCCCACCGTCCCCATCCCACTGCACCCCGCCCCACAAGCAGCTGTATTCCTGAGAACACAGTCCCTGCCCTGCTCGGCTGGCCTAACCTCAGCCCCCAGCTGAGCCAGGGGGGAGGGGTGGTGGCCAAGCCATTTTCTGGGGTGAGGCTTGGCTCCGAGAGGGGCAGAGGAGAAGTCCTGCGTTTATGATTTCATGCCCCCATATTGGACATTGATCTTAGGAGTAGAGTGGAACCTCCATTTCTTATATACTTGCCATGAAGGGGTGCTCTGGACGGGGTGTGTGTAGGGGGCTGCCCTGTCCTCCTCCACCGCAAAGCACTGTCTAATAGGCTGTTCCCTTCCCCGCCCAGGGTCAGTGAAGGAGGAGGGGTTTGTAGGGCTGGGGGTGGTGTGTGGGGCAGTTGCTGGTCACCATGTTCCCTGGGAGCTGAGCCTTGTGCCCCAAAACTGGGAAAGGGCTCCGTGTCCTTGGTCCTGGGTTGGGAGACTGAGACGAACATGATGGGACCTAGACCTCCTCCTCACCATCATCCCTGAGCCCCCCTCCTAGCGGTCCATGGGAGAGAGGAGGCCCAACCCCTTCCAGGGTGAGTCATCACGTGTGTGTGCATGTGGCTGTGTGGGTGTGCACGTGTGAGCATGTGTGGGCCCATCTGTTGTCTGTGTACCACTGTGGGTATATCTCTAGCAGGAGTGTGTGCAAATATGTATCTGCGTGTGCAGTTATCCATATGTGAGGCTGGGTCTAACCCCCGTCTCTTGTGAGTGCCTGCGTAGGTCAGTATGTCCATCTTCATTTGTGACATGAATGTTTGTGGAGTGCTGGCCATATATGCCACTTCAGCCCTATTCTGTAGTCTCAAGCTGCCTGCTACCACCTGAATTTCTACCTTTTATCCCCTATGGGTGACAAAGAGCTTACAGATGACCCTATGGAAATGAAGGCATCTTTGGTGGAGGTGTCACAGGGCTCCTCCTGGAGCATTTGGTGGGGACAGCTGCAGAGAAGAGGCAGCACTGCAATGCCAGGAGGCAGGCAGGAAACCAAAGTAAGCGCTGCCCATCTCAGCTCTGCCAGGCTGGTGTTATCATCATCACCAACAGCTGGTGGGTGGCCAGGCCAGGGCTGGAGTGGGGACTCCTGATACCCGACCAGCGTGGCTGCCTTCCCGGCCCAGCCAAGGCCTCTGTCCGAAATGAGTGGCTCCAGGTTCCCAGAACGTGCTGCCATTTTTCTGCAGGTATTGCTTCTTAATTGTCCCATCTGTGCAGGGTCTGTTGTCCCAACTAGACTGTGAGCTCCTCCTCTGAGCCTTCCAACCCTCCCCTGACCCCATCCCACCCTCATGCCCATCACAAGTGGGTCTGTTATGGAAATCTCTCAACGGGCTTTGCCTAGCGGAATGGATTATAGAAATCAGTGGTTCCCAGCAGAATAGAACCACCAGAGATTCTTTTAGAAAGCACCGATGGTTGGGGCCCTCTCCAGAGATTCCAGTTTAATTGGACTGGAGTGCAACCTGGTATCAGAAATGTTTGAAAGCTCCTCAGGAGAACCCTAGAGTAGGAACCACTGGCCTGTCACCTGCCAGGTGCTTCCCCCAGGCCCCGGCTGGCGTGGGTGCTGGAGATCAGAGCGCTTCCTCCTTGGGGCTCCATGCTGCTCCATGCCTACTGCCCTCAGATGACCTTTGAATACATCTGTCCCCTGCTCTGGCTGCTCCATAATGGAGACCCTCTCTCCCTTGTTCACCTCCACATCTGTAGAGCTGGATACAGAAAAGGGAGTCAGCATATGTCAGCTGAGCTGAAGCACATACACATGGCCTCTGAGTTCTGGTCTGTTTGGAGAGAGGGGACATGGTCATGTGGACAGAGAGTGCAGAGTGGGGGAGCACCAGGGAGCACTTCCAGAGGGAGGTTGGGGTGGGACCGGGGCAGCCCTGACTCCAGGGTGGCTTGACCTGGGCTAACAAAGTGCCCGAGGGAGCCGCTGAGATCCTTGGTCCTTGCATGTGTCTGCATGTGCCAGCAGGTCTGCAGCGGATGTGGGTGTCGGTGTGTGCTGACATTAACAGTGTGTGATGCGAGCACCTAGGGGGGTGCTAGCCTGTGTGTGTGTGTGGTGGGGGGTCCTGCAAGGAATGAGTGTCTTTGTGTGTCCCTGGGTGACTTGTGAGTCAGTGTTTGTGTGCCTATGAGTCAGCACCTCTGTGTCAGCATCACCTGTGCCATGCGTGTCTGTGTGCCAGTGGGTATCAGTGTCCATGTGTTGGTTGGTGGCTCATGAGGACCCCCAGCCCGGGGGAGACCAGCCTGGCTGGATCCAGTGCATCTCCCCAGTGGCAGTCTCACCCTCTGGGTCAGGGTGGCTGAGGCATTTTGTGGCCTTAAAACAGGGAGTCCAGGGTCAGCCCTCAGGGTGTTAGGGTCCTCTCCCCCTGTCCCCTCCAGCTTGGTGTCTGGGGGACAAAGGGACTCCTGGGGCCAGGTGCTGTACAGGTAAGAGACAGGGAGCCTCAGCTTGGCTGTCCTGCCCCTGGAACCATAGACGGCCACCCGGGGTGCCGAGCTAAGCCTGCAGACTAAGCCCCCTGCTCCTGGGACGCTCCTTCCGCCTCTGCCCTCTCTGGGATAGCTCTGACTCTTCTTTCTCATTCACTTTGCCCTCTCCCTATGCTCAGTGAAAGCCCCTGGCTCAGGCTGTTGGTGCTGGGATGGGGCATAGAGATCCTAACTTCTCATGGTAAGAATGAGAGTTAAGCCCAGAGAGGGGGAGGGACTTGCCCCAGGTCACACAGACAGTTAAGGTGGAGCCAGCCTTGGAAGCCAGGTACTACAGTCCTGGGGTTGTCACACCTCTGGCCACTGCTCATGCCAGGCAGCAAGGAGGAGCTTGGTCAAACATCCCTCTCTCTGGGTGCCGGTACAGATGTTACAGATGTTACTGGGCCCTGCACTGGGAGAGGTACTGTCTCCCTGCCCCCAATTCTGGCCCCGCATCCCAGGCCACGGCCCCTCCTGCCCCAGGTCAAGCCTGGGTGCCACACGGAGGCTGACGCCCTTTGCCCACACTGGCTGTGGCTGCTGCCCTCCCCCAGGCTCCCAGATGAAAGGGACTCTCTTTCCCCTCCCCTCTGTCTTCACATGAGCCTGGGCTGGGAATGAAGGTCAATGTGTCCTGGTGTCCTTATCCTGTTGACTTCCCCCTAAGGACCAGAGGAACCTGGGGGAGCAGGGCTAATCCTTGTGTTTTCCTCTCTCTGGACAGCTCAAGGGGGACGGGGGTATTTTCAGGGTCCTCAGGAATGGGGTGGGTGAACCTGCAATGGAGGGTCCCTGTAGGGCCACTGGTTGAGTTTCTGGGTTCAGGGGAGCCCTCCTCAATTCCAAAGGCAGGATAGCACCCCCTCTCTGTTGAGTCAGTGCTGCTGTGTGTGTGCGTGGATGAGAGGGTGTGTGTGTGTGTGTGTGTGAGAGAGAGAGGGTGTATGCCTGAGTAAGAGTGTGTGTGTGTGTGAGGGTGTGTGTTAGGGCAGAAGGACCACTCTTTCCTGGGGATCCCTTGACCCTTAGAGCTGGAAGGGACCTTAGAGACCATTTAATCCAGTGTCCCCACTGTACAGGTGAGAAAGCTGAGGTCCAGAGAGATGGCCCTTGCCCACCACCAGCCCCTCCCCTCATGTCACCTGCATTCATTTCCCAGGGGCACCCCTAGGAATGCCCTCGCTCCTGGCATCCCCCCACAGATGCTCACATCATCACCATCTCAGCACAACTCTGCTGGCCCCTCTGCACCCATGGCCTCCAAGCATCCTTCCTGCCCCAGGGTAGCCAGCTCACCAAGGCCTTTACCTCCAACCCAGGAGAAAGGGCAGGGGAAGGAGGGGACTGCTCCAGCCCTGCGGCCTCCAGACTTGGGAGAAAGCCAACCCCTCCGTGCCCAGGCCCACCCTACCACCAAGGTAAAAAGCACAACCGGAGACCCTCATTAACGGGTGAAAGGGACTGGGGTTGTTTTAGTCACATGACCCCATCCTCACCCCTTTGCCTTGCTCTCTGTCTCCGCCCCAGCCTCTGCCCCCTCTTTGTTCCCCTTTCCCCCCCACACCCCCCAGATGTAACCTCTAGTTGCGGACGCGGTTGTTTCAATCAATAAAGCTGCGGTGTTCTGGTGCTCCGGGTCAGGCGGCGTGTGTTGGCGGCAGGTGGGCTGGGCCTGGAGGGGGTATGGGTGAGAGCCTGGGGTTTCCCCTCAGGCCCCTGGAGGGAGCCCTTCTTCCCTTCGGCCCCAACATCATGGCTCCTGCTCTGTGGCGTGGACAGTGGGGACCTGCAGCCTGGTGCCCAACCCAACTAACTCCTAAATGCTGCCTTCGTGGAAGCTCCTGTTTAGTGGACACTAAGCTCATAATTGCACTGGGAAATGTATCCTTATGAGCACAATTAATGCTGTGAGGGAAATTGGTGCTCTGGAAAAAGGTAAGAGGAGGGTCTTATCTGGGTTGGGGCTCCAGGGAAGTCTTCTCTGAAGAAGAGACATTTAGAAGATACCTAAACAATGATTGGAGTTAGCCTTTGGGGGGCAGAGGGAATCTTCCAAGCAGAGGAAACAGAGTACGCACAGGCCACGAGGGGTGAAAAAAACTTAGAAGGCTCAAGGAAGAGGAAGGAAGACAAAGAAGGAGGAATAAAATTGATCCACTACCTGTAAGAACTCTGCCCTTCCCCTTCTCAACACCCAGCCCCACCATCCCTCCTATACCCTTGTACTGCCCACCCCCAACCCCCAATCTCTGTTTCTGTCCTGGCCCCGTAAGCCCCACTCTGCACTCTACTTGGCCTCCCTTATTCACCACCAGTTAGCTGCCCACTTGCCCCCAAATCATTTTGTGCCAACCTTTCCCTTTTCCCAGACCTCTCAGAATGCTAAAATTTCACAGCTGGGATGTCCTTAAAGTCACTTATTTCAATCATCTACTCCTATGCTTTCCTTGGGAGAAACAGGCTTGCCAAGGTCATGGGGACAGGCAGTGATGGGGAACGTTCACTTCCCTGTGAAGGTTTGTGACATGATCCCAAATCAAGGGCAGATGTGTCATGATATGAACTACCGGGAGATCAGGCAAAGAACAGGAAGAGACTTTATCGTGTTACTCGGTAGTAACAGGCAGGTAGAGCAGAGAGTTTCATTTCCTTGTTTCAGATGGGCAAACAGGGTCAGAAAGGTGACAAGACTGCAGGCTCCATGCCCACCTTTGTCAGCTCACACCTTGGGTAACTTGTTGCTGCCACACCTGGGATTTCTCTTCTGGAGCTTGGAGCCCACCACTGCGTTGGGCTGGCTCATTGGGTACCAGGAAGAGAGACTCACTCGACCTCACTCAAGTACAGGAGCACTACTGTGAGGCTCTATGTAGTGAGGGGGACAGACTTTCTCAGAAAGCCAAACACAAGAGCCATAACAGGGATGAATTTCTTAAACCAGATGGGTATTCTGCATTCAAGGTAGTTTTAGGAGTTTATGGCTCCTCACCTGGCAGAGTAAAGATGGCCACAAATCTTTTGTTATCCTACCTATAGGGAACAGGACTCTAATTCCCTTCCCCTTGAATCTGTACTGGTCTTGGTGACTTGTTTGGCCCATAGAATGTGACATTCTGAGTTGAAGATGCCTTGCAGCTTCAGCTCAGGCCTCTTGGAATGTTCTTTCTGGGAGCCCTGAACCAGCATGTAGGACATCCAACTCCCCCAAGACCGACATGCTGGAGAGGCTGCGTGAAGGGCTCTAGTAGACCATCCCAGCTGAGTCCAGACCTCCAGCCGTCTCCTGCAAAGCACTGGACATGGGCATGAAGTTGCCTTGCACCCTCCAGACCAGCCCATCCACAAGCTGAACACCTCTGTTGATGCCACAGGGAACAGAAGTATTGCCCAGCCCAGCTTGCCCAAATTCCTGACCCATGAAGTCATGGGGTAAAATAAAATAAGTGTTGTTTTAAGTCCCTGAGGTTAGAGATGGTTTGTTACAACAGCAGTCGCTAACCACCCTGGCGTGACTCAGCCACTTTCCAGCATCTGCTTCTTTTTACCCATGCAGTTCTCTCCTGACTCATAGTGTCTGCGCTTTCATGACTTCTGCTTTCCAGACATCTCCAGCTCTAAGTCTCCCTCACAACCTTCCAGTGACAGCTCCCAGCATTCACAGACTCAAGTTCTCGAGAGAAAGAGCCCACTCGACTGGCCCACCATTTTGTGCCCGGTCATACGTACATCCCTGGGAAACCTGTTGATAACTTGCCCTTGGGTTAAGTGCCACCCCTGATCCAATCCACTGGGTTGGAGGAGGGGGTCATGAATATAAAACATGGCTGCCTGTGGGCCACTGCTTCAGAGAGACTGTGCGTGGACCCACTTCAGAAGGGCAAGGGGCTGGCAGGCACCATAAACGTACTTCCTTGGTTCTTCCCTCTCTTTCCTCCTCTAATGATGATCTATTCCCAGGGATACAGTTATGCAGGGTGTGCACCATGAAGTTGATCCCATCCAAGGGCGGGTCTCAATGCAAATTGTACAGGTGGGTCAGGTAATTTCCAGGAACGGAGTCTTGTGTTATGCACTTGTGGTGACTCAGATATTTTTACTTTCGTGTCTACAGATGAGGAAACTGAGGCTCAGAAAGATGCTGTGGTTACCCAAGCTCATACAATTAGGAAGGGGAAGAACCTGGAGACGAATCTAGATTTTTGACTTTTTTTTTTTTTTTTTTTTTTTTTTTTTGCGGTACGCGGGCCTCTCACTGTTGTGGCCTCTCCCGTTGCGGAGCACAGGCTCCGGACGCGCAGGCTCAGCGGCCATGGCTCACGGGCCCAGCCACTCAGCAGCATGTGGGATCTTCTTGGACCGGGGCACGAACCTGTGTTCCCTGCATCGGCAGGCGGACTCCCAACCACTGCGCCACCAGGGAAGCCCAAGATTTCTGACTTTTGGTGCAGTGTTTGTTTATGTCAGCCAGATCCTCTCCTCTTCCTCCCCTTTGGGATCATTCTGCTTTTCTCACCGGTTCATCCCCAGGAGCTGGGAAAAGCAGGGCCCTTTCCTGTGTGGCCCTTCACTTCAGATGGAAATTGTTCCTGGGCCTGATTTTCTATTTCTAGCTGCCTGACCTTTTTGCATATGTCCTTTGTGGAAAGCTACTATAATACCTTTTTAGAAAGAGGTTGGGTATAAATAAATCCAAGAAAAAAGCCGAAACTCTTCTTGAACTCACCCCAACCCCGCATGGAGGTATCCCTCCATACTGCTTCTTGAACTGCCTGCTCCCAAATTCACCTTTCCTGGGCATGGAGCCCTGTCAGCACCCAGCAGGTCTCTGTGCTCTGAGGTCAACTTGGCAGGCCCCCCCCCGCAAATGCAAATCCTACCACTCCATCCATCACCCTGTCTCTCTAGTAGTTCTGGTCTTTAAAAATATTTTGAGTTTCCCATTTCTCTGAGGCCTCCTGAGGCCAGCCAAATCTCGGCCGAATGGACTCAGCACTCTGCAAGGCCCCATTCCACCTACACATGCTGTGCTAAGTAGAGCCCCACTCTCAGTGTCCCCACCTCCCAGGACACCCACCAATTCACTCTCGACTGTGAGGTGGTGAGAAGTAGAGTAGAGCGTGAGTCAGAGAGGCTGCGAGTGCCAAATGTCCACTCAGTGAACGTCGCTGCTGCCATTTAGAGATGTCTATAATGTATTGTTGAGAGAGAAAGGCAGACTAGAAAAGAGCATGCTTATTACTCTGACATTTTTTTATATAAAAATATCTGTGTGTACTTGTGTGTGTGTGTGCATTTTTTTTTTAAGTCCAGAAGAATATTCACCAGGTTATCTGTCGTTCTCTCAGTGGTGAAATTTCAGATGCTTCTGACTCATATCTTTAGACTTTTCTGTATTGTCTGAATACTTTTACAAGCACATGTATTATTTTTAATAACCAGGAAAAAAATCTATTTTCTCGAGAAAAGAAAAGCCAGAAGTCATCAAGGACTATAGATTATACATAAAGGTCACTTTCTGTTCTTAGCATTATTTTTATAACTACACATCACAGAGATTGGGAAAGGGCTTTGAACTTAGGCCTCGAAATCTTTTTCCTGCTGATGTATTCAAATAAAAACAGATAGTTGGAAAGAAAGGGAGAAGAATTGGCCTGCATTGATCGGGAGTGAGGAGGTGGGTTGTTAAGCCAGGTTTTGACTAAGAGAAATCCCAAGGAGAAAGAATAACACTACTCGCAGCAACAAACACTAACATTTGAGGTATGCCCAAGCCCTGTGCATGTGTGAGTGTGTGAACGCGTGCATGGGTGTTGGCACGTGGGTGAGTGCATGTGCATGCCCTCTTTTGGACGCTGTGGTGTTGGCAGCCCCCGTGCAGTGCTGGCATCTCCCTCCCTCTCATGAATGCAGGGCCATTTAATGAGGCTTCACTCCGGCCAAGGTGAGTGTGTGGACAAACACACCCACTGGGCGGGGGGAGTGGGAGGGCTGGCCTGTGTGGCCTGGACAGGGCCTGGAGGGGATGGGCAAGAACTGCCTCTGGGCCCTTCCCAGACTCCTTCCCGACCCAGGTGGCAGAAAGCCCCTTGGAAACTCTCAGACCCTTGACTAGAAGCATCCAGACCTGTGCTGATCTCTGCCTCAAGACTGGGGTCAGAGAAGGTGTCCTGCTTCCACGGGAAAGAGGGAGAGAGAGGGGTTGAGGAGAGGTGGAGAGAGACAGAGACCGAGCCCAGGAAGTAGAAGGAGCGCTGAGAGGAGGGACAGGGATGCCTGGACCCAAATTCTGGCTTGTGACCTCCAGTAAGCCAGCCCCATCTGGGCCTCCGTTTCCCTGTAAATTGGGGGACAGGATGGGGAACTTTAAACTTAAAGGGTCTTCCAGCTCTGGGATTGAATGAAGTGAGGGGGTGGGGTGTTCCTGAGAAAGGGGGCTCCCCCAAAGGGGTCAATGGAAACCCCAACGACATAGCCCTGTTTCTGTTTGTGGGACTGAGCACCTTTCTGTCTATGTCCCCCTTCCCAGCACTGGGGACCCCTGTTACCCAGGCGCACCCCCAATCCCTGAACTGGGGCCCACCCCTGCCAAGGGGCAGGCCAGGGTCCTTGTGGGGCGCTGGCGGGCAGATGCCGGCTGTGCCAGTGGTGTGGTGGGAGATGAGTGGGACCCACTGGGGTCTGGCTGAGACCTAAAGCAGGGGGTCTTAGCAGGGTGGGGTGACATCAGTGTTGAGCCAAAGACAGAGGAGGAAAGAGGGACAGTCCTCAGGGAGGATGGCTTCCGAGTGGGAGGTGGCTACATGTGGACTTGGGGGTTTGGGGGATGGCAGCTACAAGGATGCGGGGAGGAGCTCCTCCCCTCCATGGCTCCCCAGAGGCATCAGAAAAGCCCTCTTCAGCCTGGCCTTTCTACCCTGGTGGTGGGGACAGCATAGTAAACCCAGAAGTCTTCCAGGAGGTCACTGGCCAACCCTGGACATCCTCTCCTGGAGTGAGGGTGGAAGTGGGTGGGAGGCAGGACCTAACTGGGTCTCAGAGACGTCCCTTCACCTCTTCACCCTAGGTCCAGAGATGGGGACAAGATGGGGGAGGGGGGTGGTGAAAATTCCCCATTTCCCCTCCCGCTGAAATGGGAATCTGAGGCCCTTTTCCTTTGTCTAAAACTTGAGAAGCAGAGCAGGTCAATCTCCCCCCCACACAGGCTGCTACCGCGGTGGGGACTCTGGCAGGAGGCAAGTGCAGCGTCTGGTGCCTCCTGGCCTGTGGAGAAGTGATGGTGGGGTGGTGAGGTGGGAGTCCTTGTCTCCGACACTCTGTCCAGACCCCCAGTCTCTGAGGGAAGTGAGCAGCCTGCCTCTGTGGGAGCCCCCTCCGCTGTGGCCTTAACCACACCCCTGCTGGCACAGAGTCACCCCTTTAGAAGCCTCCAGACATCTCTCCTCTTGCCTCTCTCTCACCTACCTGTCACCATGGGGACAGCCTCCAGGGCTGGCAGAGGTGTCTGCTGCCACCAGACCTGAGCAGGGCCCGGCCCCTCTTGGCTGGTGAGAACTGACTCAGTCTGGAGATTCAGCGCTGAAGAGAACCTCTGGTCACCCCCTCCACGGCTGGCCAGAGTCTTCCCTACAATACCCCTCCAGCCCTGCCCAAACTGTGCCAGTGGCCAGGAGCTCAGTACTTTGCAGGCAGGTCACTCCCTCTTGGCCAGCCATTGTCCCCTACCAACCCTCTGCATCTTGTGTGATGGTGGGGGGAAGGCTGTGGCAGAATGGGGGTGAGGGCTCTGTTCCCCACTCCAACATTTCAGAATGGGCTGGGGAACCCCAGGCTGTCTCCCTTGAGTCACTCCATTGAGGCCGTGGCTCTGCCTTGAGAAGCGATGTAATGCCCAATGGGAGGGGCAGACACTGGGGTCCTGGCACCTGGGTTCTGGCCCAGGCTTTGCCATGGACTTTCTTTAGTTCCTGTCTCTGAGCCTCAATCTTCCCACCTGTAAAATGGAAGGAGTTTGGATTGATTGATTTTCTTAGGGTCTTAAAGCTCTGACTTCCAGTGTTATTTGCTATTAGGGTAAAGAATTGGGCATGAAGGACCATCACTCATAGCCAGAATCATTGTTTGTTTGTCTCTCTGGGTTAGCAGAGGATAGATTCCTGCAACACACATTTAATCTGAGGGCCACTGACCACATCTGGGACGCAGCACCCTTGTCTGTCCCCCAGGCTCTGTCCAGGTTCTTAGGTTTGACTGAGCCCTGTTCCCTTTTCCAGGAATTACATCATCTTCAGGCCAGGGTGGATTTCTCTCTCTCCCCTGTTGTCATGTGGGTCACCCCGCCCAGCTTCCAGGTCCCCTGTCCACTCTGGATCCATCTAGTCATTTCTGAGCCTACCATCCTCTCCACCCACTCTGACTGCAGAAACTCTGACCTCCTTCTTTCCTCTAAACCCAAGGAGAAAAAGAGTGGTTATATGTATTTGTATGGAAAATTCACTTTGCTGTACACCTGAAACTGGCACAACATTGTAAATTGGTTATACCTCAATTAAAAAAAAGCAAAACAGGAGCATCTCTATCCCTTTCCCTCCATTGTCTGCTTCTCCCTTCTTGGATTCTGACCCTGAGAGGACATAGTAGCATTTATTTTTACTATGTAGTATTTGTTCATTTATTCACTCATTCACCCACTTAGTCACTGTTGCAGACATTGCTGGTTACTGATGTCACAGTAACTCCCTTCTTTTTTGCCCACCTCCCACCATAGAGCTTGAAAAACTGAGGTACTCGTTTCTCAGCCTCCCTTGCAGCTAGAGCTGGCTTATGTGACCCAGTTATGACCAACAGATACAAGAGGAAGTCTGCTGGGAGCTTTTGGGAAAGGTTTTCCTCCCTGTTGAAAGAAGGAAACTCTGGAGAATAATCCTATCTCACCACCCTGGCCCTCATCCTGCTTCCTGCCCGTGGGCATGATTGTGTGAGCTCATGATGCCTGGCACAGTGGTAGCCACCTTGTGACCATGAGGCACCAAGCACAATGATAAAAACCAACACTCTGAAGATGGTGGAGTGGAAAAGTAGAATGAACCTGGGGTCCTTAATGATTGTTTGAGCTGTTGAGTCATTCCTGAAACCACCCCATGACCCCTTCATACTACTTGTTAAGTAAACAAGTGTCATAATTGTTAAAGCTTTATAAATATTATTATTATTATTTTGCTGTCACCATAAGAGCACAATTTAGACATTCATTCAGTTGGTCATTTACTTACTCACAAATTCACTCATGCATGTATTCACCTTCTTACTGAATTGATTAGGATAGCAGTTCGGATGTTCTAACAGAGACCTCATGTAACAGTGGCTAAGTTAAATAGGAATTTATTTCTCTCTCACAAAATAGTCTGAGTGTAAGTAGTCAAGGGCTGGGGTGGCAGCTCTGAGATGTCAGAGACCCAGGATCCATCTAGCTCATTGCTTCACCAGCCCTGGGGTGTTCTCTTGTCCACATGGTTCAAGGTGTCCCCACTGCATCACATCTCAGCTTGAGGTTAAGGGAGAAAGGCAAGAGAGCCTTGTTCTCTCTTTCGAAGGTGTGATCTGGAAGTTAACATATCCCACACTTTTTTGTTCACATGTCATTGGCCAGAACTAGCTACAAAGTTCTGGCCCGTCCCAGCTACAAAGGAGACTGGGAAACGCATGCTCTATTCTACATTGCTATGTGTCTAGCAATAAATTATAATTTTTGTTTTACTGTAAAAGAAAGTGAGAAAAGATATGGGGGGGCAATTAGCAGTCATTGATTTTTTCACTCATGCATTCATTCATTCACCTGTTCATTCATCAAACATGTATAAACACATACTTTGTAGAAAGCACTGTGCCATGTGCCAAGGCCCCAGATTTCAGGAGCTCATGATCTAGTGGGAGAATAAGGCAAGTCTAGACATTCACATCCAACACACTTTTGTGAGCACCTCCTCTGCCCAGACATGCATCCAAACCAAAAAGCAAAGAGCACCAATGACATTACGTTTGGGGGGGCTGTGTGTTGGCCCACCTGTCCTCTCACGTGGACTACCCCTACTGAACCAGTGATGTAGAATGAAGGAAGGGAGAACGGTGACGATGGCAAGTGAGAGCATGTCTCTCAGAACAAATCTGTGCTTAGAAAAACCCTTCCTGGGGACTTCCCTGGTGGTCCAGTGGGTAAGACTCTGTGCTCCCAATGCAGGGGGCTTGGGTTCAATCCCTGGTCAGGGAACTAGATCCCGCACGCGTGCCGCAATTAAGTACGCGTGCCACATACTAAGAAGTCCATGTGCCACAACAAAGATCCCATGTGCTGCAGCGAGACCCAGCACAACCTAAATAAATAAATTAATTAATTAATTTTAAAAAATCCTTCTTAGGTTCTAATGAGAATCCTGCCTGCTGAAATGTGAACTCTCTCTTTGTTCTTGGGTGTGACAGGCATCAGTACTGGCATCTCCCCCGGGCCCCCTTCTGATGCCTCTGAAGATAGGCTGTCAGTCTCCCACGCTTGGGGTTTCAAAGTGACTCACTTCCTTTGGGAAGCAGAGACTCTGTGTGAATGGTCCTCACTCTGTGTTTGGCACTCCTGGGCACCACAGGAATTTGGTACATGGATGAAGAATCAGGAGTGTGTGCTAGATTGTATTTTGCAAAATTGGCCTCAGCAATATTTCTTCCAGGACCTGACCACTCCTCATCAAAAGTGAATCTATTTTGGGGACTTCCCTGGTGGCGCAGTGGCTAAGAATCTGCCTGCCAATGCAGGGGACACAGGTTCAAGCCCTGGTCTGGGAGATTCCACATGCCGTGGAGCAACTAAGCCCGTACGCCACAACTACTGAGCCCACGCGCTGCAACTACTGAAGCCCACGTGCCTAGAGCCCGTGCTCCGCAACAAGAGAAGCCACTGCAGTGAGAAGCCCGTGCACTGCAACGAAGAGTAGCCCCTGCTCGCCACAACTAGAGAAAGCCCGCACACAGCAACAAAGACCCAACGCAGCCAAAAATAAATTAAATATATATATATATATGTAAAAGTGAATCTATTTTCTCTCCTCTCGAAATTGGGTAGATTGTGACTGCCTCCACCAAGAGAATGTGATACAGCTCTGCCTGGGTCCATCTATCTGCCACTCTCTTTCTGTCCGACTCTCGATACTCTCCCTGGGAACCCATCTCCATGCTGGGAGAAAGCACAAGCCGCAGAGAGGGACCACATATAGGTGTCCAGGACGGCAGCCCCAGGTAGGTGTCAGCTGAGAGCCAACATCAGCCCCCAGTCACCTGAGTGAGTTTCAGATCATTCCACCCCCATCCTTCAAGCCACCCTAGCTTGAAGTGCTGGTGGAGTAGAGATGATCTGTCCCCACAAACCCTGTCCAATTTGAAGCTTCATGAGCAAAAGAAATACCGTCATTGTTTTAAGCCACTTAGTTTTGGAGTGGTTTGTTATGCAGCAATAGACAACCAGATTTTATTTATTTATTTATTTATGTATTTATTTTCTTTGATTACTTAGGCTGCATCGTGTCTTAGTTGCGGCATGCGGAGTCTTCACCGAGGTGTGAGGATCTTTCGTTGCAGTGCGGGCTTCTCTCTATTTGTGGTTTGCGGGTTGTCTCTCTCTAGTTGTGGCGCCCCGGGTCCAGAGTGCATGGGCTCTACAGTTTGCGGCATGCGGGCTCAGTAGTTGTGGTGTGCGGGTTTTAGTTGCCCTGCAGGATGTGGGATCTTAGTTCCCCAACCAGGGCTCGAACCCACGTCCCCTGAATTGGAAGGCAAATGCTTTACCACTGGACCACCAGGGAAGTCCCAGACAACCAGGTTTTAACTGGCCACACATTCTTTGCCACTCCTCCCATCAAGAGACAGAGACTGCTTCCCCAGCCTTTGAATCTGGGCTGGCTTTGCTCAGCAGAATACAGCAGAAGTCACGGGCAACGGCCAAGCCTAAAGCCTCAAGGGCCTTGCAACTTCTCTTCTCGCTTTCTTGCTGAGCTCTCCTGCTAGACGCTGGAGACAACAAGGCCCAGCTGACGGCCAGCACCAACCTCCAGACATGTGTAAGTGAGTTCACCTGAAAACATCCTGCCCCAGTCAAGCCACTGACCGCAGCCACGTGAGGAATCCCTGGTAAGAACCCAGCCCAGATTGCTGACTCCCAGGATTGAGAGTAAATAACATGGTTCTTGTTTTAAGCCCTTGAGTTTGGCACATATCAGTAGAGAATTCATAATATCAGCTTCCTAGTTCTGAATCAACATATGAATTGAGAGGTATTTTGAGTGCCCAGTGCTGTACCAGGTGTGGGCACAGGTAAAGTGGATGAGATCGTTGACCCCAGGAGCTGACCGCGTAGTTGAATGTCAGGGAAAATGAAGTCTCATACTGGAGTAGATTGCTAGCTGACAACCCAAACCATTCTCCCTCGGTGACGGGATAGTAGCCCAGCAGCACATGGCTGCCCAGCTGCACATTGTTCTCAACCTCCCTTGCACCCACGAACCATGGGACTAAGCTCTCTCTGTGAGATGTGGTGGGAAGTGATGGAGGCCAGCAGACTAGGAGCGTATAGTCAGGGTCTCCACATCCCCTTTAGAGAAGAGCTTCTTACCACCCTGGCACTCAAACTGCATCGAGGAAATTATAATCCTCTTACTTGCATTTTGGATTCTCTGTTATAGGGGTTTAGTTTTATCCTGTTTAATAAAACCAGCCTCTCCTGCAAGGCGGCCTGCAGCAGCCCAAGTCTAGATACTTGGAGCTGGGTCTGACAATGGAGGTTGTGGGAAAGTGGGTAATGCTTCCTTCTTAATACAGTGTGAGCTCCATAAGGGCAGGGCCTTTATTCTTTTTCTTTAGACTTATTTCTTCAATCCAGTGCTGGAAATGCAGCATGACACCCAGTAGATGCTCAATAAGTACTTGTCCAATGGGTAAGTGACCCAAGGAAAAAATAGTATTTCCTAATCCAAGGACAGTGCTTATCTGGCCTCTTCAGACTGGGGCTCCCTGAGGGTGGGGCTGTCTCCCCCACCCTGTCTGGAAATTATTGAGTGCAGAATTTTGTCTCCCTGTCATACTGGGGCTTTCTGAGGGCTGTGATGTACCTCCCCGCTAGACCGGGGCTTCTCTAAGGCAAGGCTGTGTCTCTTCCTCCTGCCCAGCCTTCTTAAATCTGGAATCCCCTGAGGGCAAGTCTCCTGGTCCCTTTATTTTCTCAGGACCAGAGCAGTGCCTGGCTTCTGATACCAGTGCAGGCAAGAATATTTGGTCTTCCCCCCTGCTCCTAACCCCCTCTAATTTGGGCAGTGACTGTGACAGGGGCTGCAGATGGCATCCAGTGATGGCAGAGGGTGGTTAAGCACCCTTGGAATGAAGCTTAGCCTCATTACAGCTTGTTGGAGAGAAGAGCCAATTAGGGAAGCAATTTTCCTTGAGCAGTCTGGAGAATGGAGTGAAAAGATACGCAGGCAATAAACCAGCAGCCTCTCCTGGGCTGGCTCCATGGAGGCCCCTGCCCACCCCCTTGCCTCCTAGGAGTGCCCCCAGCCACTCAGTTGTGGCCAGTGGGTAGAAAGGGGCAATGACACCCCACCTGAGGTCAAGGTTCTAGAGTACTTCATGGCCAGCCCCCCGCCCCATGCTGCCCTCCACTAACTTATCATGGCAATAAATATACACTCTCAGCTTCTGAACTTCATGCTCATGGCATTGGGGAGTTTTTCTTGATCACTAATCAGCCTTCTTTGGGGCTACAGTTTCTTTTCACTGTATCCTTTGTGAGGAAGGAAAACAGGAAGTACTCTGAGGACATGCCCAGAGGCCCTCTCACCTCCCCTTCTCCATTCACAAAGTCCTGTCCCTTTTGTTCTCGGGCAGATTCCAGAACGATGGTTTCCTGGGAGTTCTCTGTTGGCCAGAACTACTGGATGGGGAGCAAATGACAGAAACCCAGCTTAAATGACTGAACTAAGGGGAAAAAATTAAAAAGGAGAGAGGGGGGGACTTATGAGAAGGATTCAGAATATCTCTCATAATCAAAGGAAGGGAGGGCGGAGCAGGCAGGAGAGCCTTGGTGACAACTGGATCCCAGGACTCAAACGCTGCCAAAACTTTCTGTCGTTTTTCCCTCTGGTTTCTACCTCTCTGCCTGTTGACTGAAGTCTCTCAGACCCTCTTCCTCCACATGGCAGGCACTGTGGCTTTCTCCCTCGTGTCTCCCAGCTTCAATTTGAAGAATCCCAGGGAAGAATTCTGATTGGCCCCACTTTGGGCACAGGCTGACTCCTCAACTGGTCATCTATGGCCAACGGTGGGGGAGGTGCCTGATAGATGCTTTCTACCAGGATCTCAGAGCTGGACAGGTGGGGTCCATCCCCCAGAAGAAGGGGTATGCCAGTCCCAGGAGAGTGGTGGGGGCTGGGAAGACCATATAAGAATTATCAGTTAGGAGGGCACAGCTGTCTCCTTCCCTCACAATGTGCCTGGCAACTTGTCAAATAGTTTATCTGCCTCATCTCCTTTATTTCTTGAAACAGGCATGACATAAATTCCTATTGTTATCATCCATGGTATTCAGATGAGGAAACTGAGGCTCAGTGAAGTTAAATCACTTGGCCCAGGTCACACAGCTGTTAAGTGAGAGAGCCACAATTTGAACCCCAGACTTTGGGTGGCATAAGTGGGGGAGGCAGGAAGAATCAATGCATATGATGAGCTGAAGTTGGACATGTGAAATAGAACTTCTAACACTAGGAGGTCTGTGCCAAGTGTCAAAGCAGAGTCTACACAGAGCTGAAGGAAGCCAGATTCCACGGGGCAGAGTTGAGCAGGCTCTAGCAATCAGGGTAGGCTTCCCAGAGGAGGTGTCATTTGTGAGCATAGCAGGATGGTTTGGGCTGCTCCAGAGAGTGAGCGGGCAAAGAGCTGCAGGTGCTGGCAGTTGGGAGTTGGGCTGGTGCCCATCCTGCGGCAGCACAGGCCTTAGTCTTGGAAGCCAGCCCTTTAACGAGCTGAGCCACACTGGAGGAGCAGCGCCTAGCACAGTGCCAGGCACAGAGTAGGCACTCAATAAAGAGTGGTAACTATTACCCAGACTAGGTGGTGACAACGCTGCCAGGACTACTCTGTCAGCCTGATGATGAATGGAGACCGTGAGAGAGAACACTCTCGACTACTGAGCACCTACTATGTGCTACACACTTTACCACATTCTGCAGAAGGTAAATCCTGAGAGCAGGGATTTTGTATGTTTGTTTTGTATGTGTCCTGCACATAGTAGGGGCTCACTACACATCTGGTGAATCTGCAAGGGGGGCCTCACAACCCCTCATTTTACAAATAGAGAAACTGAGGCTCAGAGAATTAAAGGGACTTGTCCAAGGTCACAGGACTAGAAAGTGAGGGAATCAGGTTCTGCTGATTTCCCAAAGCTATTTTTTCAATGAGCAACCCCAGCTGCTTCCCCAGGGACAGGTGGTTGCCAGGCAGAGGAGGAGGTTGGGGTCCTGCCTCTCCCATCAGACTCACTGATGAGAGGTGTGTTTTGCTGTCCCTCCACCCTTGTTGGGCCCTGCTCAGGGTTCAAGCTCTTCAGACCTGGATGAGGGCCAAAGGAGAGAGGGGACCAGCAGAGGCTTCATAGGTCTGGCCCCTGCGGGGTACCAGCCACTTCCTGGGGAGTCTGAGGGAGGTGGCCTTAGCCGCAGGGGCAGCCTGCTAATTAGGACACGGTCTTTATGACTCAGTACTTTGAGATGTCATTTTCTAGACTTGGGGTTGGGGGTGGGAGTGGAGAAGGCACACACAGAGTTGTTTTTAATTACATTTGGTTTGCTAATTTCTGATAGAAAATAAACATTTACCGGGAGCCATATTTCTTCATTTCACGCCGGCTGACTTCTGAGTTTATCAGGAGCCCAAACTGGCACCTCCAGCTCACCTCCCCGCCCCCCCCCCGCTGCCCCCCCGCACTGGTGTCACACACCAGAGCTCAGAAGTTGGCCAGGAAGGGGGAGAGATGGGAGGAGATGGAGGGGTGGGGGAGGGCAGGCCCTGCTTCTGTGGGTGGCGGGTCCACTTTTCGATGTGGACAGAGGGGAAGGGGGCCTGAGGACGGGGAGCTCCTCACTCCTGATGCCCAGGTAGCACAGTGGCTGGAGTGGGGACAGGGAGTCTGGAGGGGGCATGCCCTCCCCTTCCACCCATGAAGATGATCTCTAAGGACACTTCTGGCTTCCACATCCTAGCGTGGTGATGGGTCTCTCCAAGGACTGGCCGTGGAGGGCTTTTTGGGTGATAGGGATGGCAGGGAGATTTGAAAGGTCATCCTGTCCACTGCTTGGTCTCCAGATGGGCCCATGCAAGGGAGTTGGACAGAGGGAGAAAAGAAGAAGAAGGGGAGAGGGGAAAAGGTATGGGAAGAGAGGAAGGAAGTCAGGGTGAATTCCCCAGGGGGGAGATAAGTGGTCCCCATAAAGTAAAGACATCTGCCCTTGTCTCTGCTGAGGGTGAAGGTCTTGAAATTTACAGGGGACACATAAAAAAGAGGGTGCCTCCTGATGCTGGAGAGGGGAGAGGAAACTAGAGGTCCTTTGGTTGAGGGCTGGGCCTAGGCAGGGTGGAGAGCTGGAGCAGGGCACTTTCTCAACCTCAGCACTGTTAATATCTGGGGCTGGATAATTCTTTGCTGTGGGGGACTGTCCTGTGCCTTGTGTCCCTGGTCTCTACCTACTAGGTGCCAGTAGCACTGACCCACCGTCCATCGTGACAACCAAAAATATCTCCAGACATTGGCAAATGTCTCTTGGATCGTGTATGTGTGCAAAATTGCCCCGACTGAGAAGCACTGTCTAGGAAGCCTGGGGGTGAGGATGAGGGTAGAGAGGAGCTGCGGGAAGATAGGAAGGAGCTTGTGGGGACCCTGGACTGAGAGGTGATGGGGTCCCCTGAGGGATGGGGAAGAAAGAAGGAGATTTGGAGACAAGAGAGTAGAAAGTCCCCTGCCCCCAACCTGGTTTCTAAATCCATGTTAAGCCATGATTGTTGTTTTTTTTTCCCAATTACATTTCAATTTAGCTCAATTACTTTTCCATTATTGTTCAAGCGACTCGGTTTTAATTGAAGCTTCTGGTTCTTATCTCTCTCATTCTCCCACATAGAAGAGGGGAGGGAGGAGGACAGCTGGGGTTAGAGGAAGCCCATGTTGGTGGAGTTCTGGGGGCAGTGGGCATCTTCAGCAGAAGGACCAAGGCCTTGAGGGGTGGAGCACACCCAGGCGCTCTCTGTGGCACCCCGACTGGCCAAACAAATCTGCAGGAGGGGAAAGGGAGAGCTATGATAATAACACTTGTCAAGTACTGGACATCATTGTAGCTAAAACCAATAAGGTATCTACTATTATCAAACTCACTTTCCAGGTGGGAAAACTAGGCACAGAGACATTAGAAAACTTGCCCTGAGTCACATACCTGGTAAGTAGCAGAGCTGGGAGGTAATCTAGCCCTTTGCCTCTTGAGTTTAGGTGCTTAGCCTCAGGCTCTACTCCCTGTCCCTCGAAGTTATGCCCACTGGCCCCCTCCCAGCCCCAGCCCCATCTCCCTGGAACTCCCTCCCTCCCAAGCTCTGAAGCTCTAACTCAGTTCCTTCAAGGGTGTTTGGCTTTTCATCTGTCTCTAATTTCTCCCCAGAATTCGAGGCCTGGCTTTCCCTACCTCTTCCAGGAAGTCTTCCCTGATTGCCTCTGACCTTATATATGCCCCCAGCCCCAAGCTGCCCATCATGGTGAGGTGGGGTGGGGGCTGGGAAAAGGCAATGATTTGAAGTTGGACAGATGTGAGTTAAGTGTATTAACTCACTTAAGAGCTGTGTGATTTGGGCAAGTCATGTAAGCTCAGTGAACCTCTGTTTCCTTGTCTGTAAACTGGGTATTAATAATACCCACCCCTCAGGATGTGGGTGGATTACACTAAAGGAGATAAAGTATGTAAAGCACCAGCAAGGGATAAGAGGCTTAATTAAGCAGGATAAGGGGTTTTCTCAGCCAACCCTAATGTCAACCCTGAGACAAAGGTATAGCAGGGATCAATCTCTCCACTTCACAGAGCAAACAAAGGAGCCCCAGATATGTAATCAAATCCTGCAGGGAGATGAGACAGAGACTGGGACTGGGATCTCCCTCTTAACCTTGAATTCAGCAACCCTGTGGCAGAGGACATGAGGGTCGAGTATAAACAGCTGTGGACTTTCTGAGCCTATGAGGGTGAGGGGTTTGGATATTTACTCTTCCCCTACCTTCCTTGTTCTTCCTGAGATCCCAGTGAATTCACAGAGGGGGTGCCCCTGAGACTCTGAGGGTATATAAGTGATGGAAGTGAGAGCAGACAAGCCCCCAGCCACACAGTTGTGGTGTATACTTGTTTTTCTCAAGTAAGAGAGATGTCTTCCACTAGAAGGAATAGAATACTAGACCCAAAGTGGCTTTAAATGGTTTTTCTCAAAGAGCTAAAAGTCTGGAAGTGGTTCCAGTGTTGGTCAATGACCTGGCTCTTCACAGATCCCTCAGCTCTGCCACCTTCAGGATGTTCATAGTATCCACCTCATGGTCACAAGATGGCTGCTAGAGCACCACATCACAACTTCCAAAGACAGCATCCGGAGCTGCAAGGAAGGAGAGAGAAGAAGGGGACTCCCCTCATGCCCTCTCTCCTTTCATCAGGGAGAAAAGTCATTCCCAGAACTTGTCCCGCCGATTTCCCCTATGTCTCATTGGTTAGGATTGAGTCGTACATACAGTCGTCCCGAACTGCAAGGGAGTATGGGAAAGCCAGCCTCTGGCACCCTTACCCCAAGGGTGCACTCTTCGGGGTGGGGCTCCAGCTTGCTGTAGGGAGGGCCTCCTGGAAGATCCCCCCACCTGGGCCTTGGCGGACTTTGACTTCTGTGCCTCTCATCTGGAACATCCCCTAAACCAAAGCCCAATGAACAGTGTCTGCAAAGAACCTCAGGATAAGCAGCATTGGTGCTTACCTCTCGGGTTATGAGATTTCATCCCCACATTAGCTTGGTATTCCCTGCTGTCTTTTCATCTTTTTTGAAGCTTTTAAGTTTACTTCTTAAAATGGATTTTTCCAGTGCTTTTTGTTGTTTCTAGAAGAAGGGCTGATCTGAAAGACCTAACAAGTCATTGCCTGGAACAGGAACTGCAGTGTCTGACAAAGAGGAGTGGTCTGTCACACCTGGCTTAGACCAGTGACTCACGCCAGAGGCTGGGCACACTGCTGAGCCCCAGCAAAGTTAGGGTTCACTGAGAGAAGGAGGAGGGGGAGTGGCTGCAGTGTGGGCCATCCGCAGCCCACACCAAAGCGGTGATAATTACTGCTGAAATCCCGAGGGCAGGGCCCAGGGGACAAGAGACGAGGCTCACCTGTGAAATGTGCCTTTTTGCCTGAACTCGGAGATTTACTGATATTTTCCTCCAACAAGTATTTTATTTTTTGAGACAACAACAAACTCACAGAAGAGCTGGAAGTATGTTACAAATAACTATGTATTTTCTGAACCATTTGAAAGTAAGTTGCAGACCTAATGTCCGATCACTCCCAAATACGTTACTATTTCCTACACACGAGAGCATTCTCCTGCATTGCCACAATACAACCATCAAAATCAGGAAATTAAAATGAATATATTACTACCATTTGAGCCTCAGACTCTGTTCACGTTTTGACCACGGTCCCTATCATATCTTTTATAGCATAAAGATGCAGTCTAGAATCACGTGTTGTATTTAGTTGTCATGTTTCTGTCACGTGAAGCTTCTTTCACTCCAAAATGGTTCTTTGATTTTTCCTTGACTTTTGTAACTTCAACATGTTTAAAGATTACAGGCCAGTTATTTTGTACAATGTCCCTCAATTTCAGTTGCTTTCCTCATAATTAGGTTCAAGTTATGCATCTTTGGCCAAAAACGTCAAGTGATTCTGTGTTCTTATTGCATCCTATCAGGTTTCAATATGTATAATTTCTGATAACGTTCACTTCCAACAAACATTTTTTGAACATGTGTATATAAATCATTGTCTTTGACTTCTCAGTGTCCTCTAGCTGCTGTCTGGACCCTCACACATAAAAACAAACTGTGCCAAATTTCATGTTTCGAGAAATTCCATGGTTTATTCATTCAGGGGAGAGAGCAATCAGGGAGAGCTTCAAGGAAGAGGTTTTGTATGGCCTCCAAGAATGGGGAGGATTTGGCAGGGACTGAAGGCAAGCACTCCAAGGTAGGAGGAAAAGTATATGCAAAGGCTCAGAGCTAAGAAGAGTAAGGCATGTGTGACAGAGACAATGTTATGTATTCAACAAAGCACTGTCATTTCTCTCTAGGGTATTCAGAAAAACTACATTTCCCAGACACAGACACCTTGCAGTTCAGTTGGCCCATGTGACCGAGATCTGGACAACAGACTATGGATGAAACTAATGAGCACTGCTTCTAGGCTTCCCATAAATTCTTCTGCTTGATCCTCCATACTCTTTCCTCCTCTTGTATGATAACCTTGGAGTCTGCAACTTGAGGATAGCGATGTTACCAGATGAGAGAGCCTGGGTCCCTGAATGACTATGTGGGACAGAACTTTACCTCTCACCCATCAGATTGTGACATGAGGGGGAATTAACCTTGCTTATGATAAGTCACTGAGATTTGGGGGTTATTTATTACAGCAGCTGGCATACCCTGACCAAGATAGTATGTGATGGAGACCTCACGGAAACCAGTCTGTTTAGCACAGTAAGCATGTGTGAAGACTGTGAGACAAGATGACTCCAGTTACTAGTGGGACCTTGAATGTCAGGGTAATAAATATGGAATTACTTTCAGTAAGAAATAGGGAGCCACTTAAAGTTTATAAGTTGGGGAAAGACATGAGAAAAGTAGTGTTTAAAGGGGAGGTGGTTTGTAGGATAGCTTAGGTTGCAATGAAAGAAGAGGGAAGGCTATGTAAAGCCTCTTGTGGTCATCCAGGTAAGGGGTGTTATTAAATAGGATTAAGTTCAGATTGACAGAAAACCCCAAATAACAGTGGCTAAATCAAAGTGAACATTTGTTTCTTTCACATAAAAGAAGTCTTAGTGTATCAGTCTAGGGCTGATCCTCAGACCCCTTTTGTCTTTTTGCTCTGCCATCTTTAGTAGATGGTTTCTGTGTCATGGAAAGAGATGGCTGCTTGGGTACCAGCAGCGAGTCACATCCACTTCCTAGTCAACAGGAAGAAGAAAGGGGCAAGGAAGGGAGTGCCCCCTCCCTTCGAGTACACTCCACAGAGTTGCACGTATCGATTCTACTTACATATTCACCACACGTAGCAGCAAAGGAGACTGGAAAATTTAGTTTTTATTCTACGTGACTCCAGATGCCCAGCTAAAATTGGGAATATGAGGAGAATGGATTTGGAGGGATAATAAACAGTCTCTGCCATGGGCGTGGTGGTGCCTAAGCCCCAGGGGTGGTGCTGAGATTGGAGAAGCAAAGGGAGGACCAAGAATGATGAACAACTGAAACAAACTGTCCTGGGTTCAAATCCTGGGTTCTCCATTTTACTTGTTATGTGATTTAGTCAAGGAAGTTTCTTAGCCTAAGCTTTTAATTAGTTAAAGAGAATGATACTACCTCCCCCACTGGGGGATTAAATGAGATATTAAATGCAAAATGTCTGGCACATAGAGGATGCCCAATAAATGGTAAATTAATTTAGCCCTTGAGAGGCAAGAAAGGACTGGGAGAAGAGGGGCCAAGGGGAAAGAATTAGATCATAACATCGTTCATGCATCCACTCATCATCTCTTTATTGGCATGCCAGGTACAGTGCTGGACTCTGGAGATAAACAGGGGACAAGGCTCTGGCCCCTTTGAAGAAGTTCCCCACCCATAGAGACAGACAAGTAAACAAGCGATTAAATCATGATAGAGTGGAAAGCCCTGCCTCACAGTGTCAGCCAGGTTTACAGCTCTGTCTTCCTCCTCCCCAGGAGAGTGGTGGGAGCTCTCCAAGGTACTGGCTTGGGTCCGCCGCTCCAGCCGTGCGGGCCCTGCCATCAATCAGGGAGCGTCATTAGCAGGGGAGAGTTCTCCTATTCTGTCTCAAAGTGAGGGGAACTTTCCCTGTGAGCACACAGGTGGGTTAGGAAGAGCCTGGGTGGGGAAGAGGAGAGACCTGGGTGTTTGCAGCAGATTGTGTCTTGGGTTGTTGTTGGGTGAGTTATGGGCAACCTGGTCCTTAGAAGTAGACTGACAAAATGGCTGCCATCGTGAAGCGGGTCTCTGATGGTGCAGTTTCAGACATCAACAAAAGGAGGTGGGTGTTTCCTCTTTGATAAGATTTTGAGTTCTGGTTCTGAGGAGATGGAGTAGGCATATCCCCACCTTGTCTCCCACTGCATAAAACTACAAATCTTGAATTCTTGGAGCAGGTATCAAAGGATTCTGAAAAATAAATGGTGGCAGGCGGATTAAGGAAGAATGACAAGTTTCACCCCTCTGGTATTGCCCATCCTGGACTTAAAGGCAGCCTGAAACTCAGAAGTGCTCACTGCGTGTGGACAGAAAGAGCTCCATGAGAAGCTTTCTATTTCTGGACCAAGGAGTGGGAAAGGGGACCCCTATGGGTTATTGAGAGTAGGGGACAGCCCCTGTTGCTTTTATTTTTTTCCCCTTTTTTCTGGCCCAAGCCCCCAGGCAATACTGTGGTGGCAGTGGTGATGGTTACACAGTGATGGAGATTTAGTCAGCAGAGAAGGTGTCTAAATCTCTGAGAGAGGGAAACTCTTATCTCTCACCAGAGTAGCTGTGATCCCAAGGGCATAGGGCGAATCCCCACTACTTTCTTCTTCCTCTTTGTTCTCCCATTACTTGTTCCTGTGTGTGAATCTCAGGCCTCACCTCTGAGATGTGTATGCCTGGATCTGATGCTAAACAGCTGATCCAGGCTTTGAGAACTGAGCTACAGTGCAGATTACCACCTAGATTTCAGACTGGCCAGTGGGTGGCACACACATGAGACTCTTCCTCAAAGCACTGCAAACACTTTGAAAACTAAACTGGTATTGGAACCACCACCCACAGAAGGCAGGGCAGAACTTGCTGCCTAAACCTAATTTGGTTGATTACCTGCTAACAACAACAACAACAAAAAAACCCAACACACTTCTTAGGATTTAAATAAGATCCAAAATAGCTAGGATAAAATCCAAAATTGCTTGGCATGTTAAGAACAAGGAAAATCTTAACTCACAAGGGAAAAGAAAAGGAACAAATGCCAACCCCAAGATGACACAGATGTTGGATTATCAGAAAAAGACTTCAAAGCAGCTGTTATAACCATGCTCCAAGAAGTCAGAGTGAACACTATTGAAGTAGATAGAAAGTTAGAAAGACTCAGCAAAGAAACAGAAGATATAAAGAAGAAGAACCAAACAGAAATTTTAGAACTGAAAAATACAATAACTGAATTAAAAATTCACTGGATGGGCCCAATAGCAGAGTGAAGATGACAGAGGGAAGAATGAATGAACTTGGGTGACTGATAGCTATTCATTTTGAAAAACAGACAGAAAAAAGTTTTGAAAAAAAGATGATCAGAAATTCAGGTATCTGTGGGACAATACCAAAAGTTGAACATTTGCATTAACAAATTCTGAAAAATCGAATTCAAAGTATGTTTTCTGACCATAATAAATTAAACTAAAAATCAATAACAGAAAGATAATTGGAATATCTCCAAACACTTTGAAATTAAACAACATACTTATAAGTAACTCATGGATCAAAGAGGAAATCTTAAAAAGAAAATATTTTGAACTGAATGAAAATGAAAATAAAACATATGAAAATGTGTAGCATGCAGTTAAAGAAATGCTTAGAGGAAAATTTATAATATTAAATACTTATATTAAAGAAGAAGAAGAGTCTCAAATTGACAATGTAAGCTTTTTCCTTAAGACACTGGGTGGGGGGACAGCAGGGAGTACAAATTAAACTCAAAGTAAGCAGAAGGAGTAAATAATAAAGATCAGAACAGAAATCAATGAAATTGAAACCAGGAAGAAAATAGAAAAGAATCAATAAGATTAAAATCTAGTTCCTTGAAAAGATCAATAAAATTGATAAACCTATTGCTAGATTGACAAAGAAAAAAAAGAGAAAAGATGCAAATTACCAATATCAGGAATGAAAGAGGGAATGTAACCACCCATCTCACAGACATCAAAAAGAGAATACTGCAAACATCTCTATGTCCATAAGTTTAACAACCTTGGTGAAAGGTCAGCAAATCATGGCCCATGGACCAAATCTGGCCCACCTGTGTTTTGTTTTTTTTTTTTTTTTTTTTTTTTTGCGCGGGCCTCTCACTGCTGTGGCCTCTTCCGTTACGGACCACCGGCTCCGCTCGCGCAGGCTCAGCGGCCATGGCTCCCGGGCCCAGCCACTCCGCGGCATGTGGGATCCTCCCAGACCGGGGCACGAACCCGCGTCCCCTGCATCGGCAGGCGGACTCTCAACAACTGCGCCACCAGGGAAGCCCTCACCTGTGTTTTTTAACTAAAGTTTTCTTGGAACATGGCTCCACTGGTCTGAATAGTACCCCACGCTCAAATTCATGTCTACCTAGAACCTCAGAATGTGACTTTATTTGAGATTAGAGTTTTTGCAAGCGTAATTAGTTAAGATGAGGTCATACTGGATTAGGATGGGCCCTAAATCAAATATGACTGATGTCTTTATGAGAAGAGGAGTGGATACAGGAAGGAAGATTTGGATACAGAGATACAGAGAGCCATGGACGGAAGAAGGCCAGGTGAAGACTGAATTAAAGATGGGAGGTATGCAGCCATGATGCTTCTTCTGGGGTTGGAAGAAGCATGGAATGATCTTTCCCTAGAGGCTTCAGAGAGAGCATAGCCCTGTAACACCTGGATTTTGGACTTCTAACCTCACAAACTGGGAGAGAATAAACTTCTGTTGTTTTGAGCCACCCATTTTGTTATGGCAGCCCCGGGAAACAAATACCACAGCCATGCTCATTCATCTCTATATTGTCTATGGTTGCTTTTATACTACAGTGACAGAGCTGAATAGTTGTAACAGAGTCTGTATGGCACAAAAGCCAACCATATTTTCTATCTATCCATTTACAGAAAAAGTTTGATGACCTTTGATGTAGACGAAATAAAACAAGTCCTTAAAAGCCACAATTTACCAAATGCACCCAATAAAAAAAAAATAACCAGAATAATCCCATACCTATTAAAGGAATTGATTCATAGTTTAAAAACTTCTAAAAAATCTCCTGGCCTGAATGGTATCTCTAGTAAATTCTAACAGACACTTAAAGAAGAAAAAACACCAATTCTACACAATCTCTTCCAGAGAACAGAAAAGGGAAAACTCCCCAACCCATTTTACGAGGTTAGCCTTGTCAGATTGCCCAAAGCAGATAAAGAAGAAAACTACAGACCAATATCCCTCAAACAAAAATCTTAAACAAAATACTAGAAAATTGAATACAACAATACATATAAAAAAGTATACCCCATGACCAAGTGAAGTTTATTCCAGGAATAAAGCCAGACTGGTTCAATATTCAAAAATCAGGACTTCCCTGATGGCTCAGTGGTTAGGAATCAGCCTGCCAATGCAGGGGACATGGGTTCGAGCCCTGGGTCGGAAAAATTCCACATGCTGTGGAGCAACTAAGCCCGTGATCCACAACTACTGAGACTGCGTTCTAGAGCCCATGAGCCACAACTACTGAAACCTGCACACCTAGAGCCTGTGCCCCGCAACAAGAGAAGCCACCGCAATGAGAAGCCTGTGCACTGCAACGAAGAGTAGCCCTCACTCACCACAACTAGAGAAAACCCGCATGCAGCAACGAAGACCCAACACAGCCAAAAGTAAATAATAAAAAAATTAAATATTCAAAAAGCATTCGATGTAATCCATCATGTTAACAGACGAAAGAAGAAAATCCACATGATCATTTCAAACTGAGATAATAAATTTACGTGGTTTTAAGCTGCTGAGTTTTATGATAATTTGATACTCAGCGATAGATAATTAATATTAGCAACACAGTTAATATTAATATTAGCAACCCGTCTATTTCTTCTGTATTTCTTCTCCCACCCATCTCATACGCCCAGAGAAAATATTTTGGTAACCTCTAGGGAACCACTATCCTGAATGTGTTATCTTTCCCATGCTTTAAAAAATACTTTTACTTAACGTGTATATACGCCCAAACCATACATGGTTGATTTTACTGTTTCTATATATAAATGGTATCACACTGTATGCAATTCCTCTGTTACTTATTCTGCTCAATAATGTATTGTGATATTCATCCATGTTATGTGCATAGATCTTATTCTTTCATCCTTACCGTTTATAGTATTCCACTGCAGGATTACGCCACAGTTTATTTATCCATTCTTGTATTATAATGGACTTTTAATTCGTTTCCTTTTTTTTTTTTTTTCGCCTTTCCAGTGTTGCTGGGAACCTTCCTGTGTATGTGTGTGAAAATATGGGAATTTCTCTAGGGAGGGGAAAAGCTTGGTCTAATCCTTGGGTGTTAAGGCTTCACCCAGAGTCCATAATGAAGTGGTCACAATCCAAGTGTGTGATGAGTGTGTATTTATGAGCGTTGGGGAGAAAGAGTCATACTGTAACAATGAACGACCATGACCAGGAGTCACTGAGCCTTGTCTCTGTACCTGAACCCAGCGCTTGAAGTACTTAGCATAGAATGTCTCTGTTGGAAGGGGATTTAGATGCTATTTGTCAAACTTCCTTGGGAATTTCTGTCTCTCTCTTAACTCCTGCCTTGCCTGTGTAGCTTCTTTCTCACTTTCCCTATCCCAGTCCTGCAGCTTTTTTTTTTTTTTGCGGTACTTGGGCCTCTCACTGTTGTGGCCTCTCCCGTCGCGGAGCACAGGCTCCGGACGCGCAGGCTCAGCGGCCGTGGCTCACGGGCCCAGCCGCTCCGCGGCATGTGGG
Source organism: Aethalodelphis obliquidens (assembly GCF_003676395.1). Taxonomy (NCBI): domain Eukaryota; kingdom Metazoa; phylum Chordata; class Mammalia; order Artiodactyla; family Delphinidae; genus Aethalodelphis; species Aethalodelphis obliquidens. Next base: position 9,671,775 of record NW_020837975.1, on the reverse strand, counting down.
ATCCTCCCAGACCGGGGCACGAACCTGCGTCCCCTGCATCGGCAGGCGGACTCTCAACCACTGCACCACCAGGGAAGCCCCCAGTCCTGCAACTTTTGTCAAGAGCTCAAGAGAAGGCATTGGGGAACAGGTGGGAAAGGAAAAGAGAGGCCCTCATCCCCAATCTTTGCCATGAGTGAGGGGTTGGGAGCTGCCAGGTCTGAAGAAACAGTGTCAAGCCACTGACAGAGAAACAGAAGAGGCAGAAACAGAAAGAAAGGAGCAATGCAGGCGAGGGGAAATGCCCTCTTCCTCCATGGAGTTCGGGAGAACTTCTGCCTGGACCAGCATTACCCAAAGTGTATGTGAGCATCACACGTTTCCTGAGATGCAACAACACATGCACACTCATAACACACACACACCCATATAAGCAAGCACACACACCATGCACACAGATACACATGTATAGAAACACACATACAGCACACACCCCTGTGTACACAGCAAAACACATGTGCACACAGTGATACACATATAACACATACACACACCCCATGTGTGGGTACACACACACTCTTTCTTGGTCAGATAAAAGTGGGAATTGCTTTGTCCCCTGACCCTTCCCCGTAGGTTCCCAGTGCACATCAGAATATCAAAGCCTTCTAGAAGTTGGGCATCACAGAATCCCACTCCCTCCTGTTTGGGACCCTTCACTTGTTTCATATCATTTACTTCCTAATTGTGAGTTTTGTGTCATTATTTGTTTTTTAACATAGAAATAGTTTGTGTTTTTTTTAACTAGGAAAATTATGCATGCCCAATTGCAAAAAAAAAAAAGTTTGATAATGCATTAGAGCAAACACAAAGTAGAAAGCACAGAGGGAAGATTACATTTTGGTATATATCCTTCCAGTATTTTTCTCATAAATATGCACATGCTTTTCTCTTTTTTACAACTTGTTTCTTTCATTTGATAATATGCATTAAAAATCTCTAAATGATTGAATGGTATCCCACATTATGGGTTGTGGCAGATTGTATTTTCCAAAGATGGTTAGAACAGTATCTCCCATCTCACAAGCTCCCTTCAATAAGTGGAGTCTGAGCCCCGTCCCCTGGAACCTGGGCTGACCTTTGTGACTGCCTTGACCACTAAACACTACGGGATTAGTCAAAAAATTTCCACCTTGTCCTCTTGGAATGCTGGCTTTTGGAACCAGCCACCATGCTGTGAGGAAGTCCATGGAGAGGGTCATGAGAGGAGCAGAGGCCCTGGGAACCACAGCCCCAGCTGAGCTCCTAGTTGGCAGCCAGTACCAACTTGCCAGGTGAAGAAGTCGCTTTTAAGCGACTCATCCAGCCTTAATCAATCTGTCCCAACTGGTGCCAGTAGAGAACACAGCTGCCTTGCTGAGCCCTGCCCAAATTGCAGATATGTGGGAAAAATAACTGATTGCTGTTGTCTTAAGCCACTAAGTTTTACAGTGGTTAATTACACAGCAACAGATAACAGGAACATGGGTGTATCATACTTTATGTAAGCATCATACTACATATGCATATTTGGGTTGTTTCCAATCCTTTTGCACTGATGTCCAGCTTTCTTCTTCAGTCCGTCCTGTCTCCTGGATGGCTACAGCCCCTTCTTGTATGTCCAAGGAGCCCAGTACTGGGTTGGGTGCATACAGGAGGAGCTCAGTATAGCCTTACTGCAGAGACTGGTGAGGGGAAACGGAGAATCTCATGGGGATCTGGCCTTCCCACCCCTCTGCTTCTGGGCTGCAACCTGTTGTCTGCTCCTGCAAGGGCACCTCTCTCACTGCACTTATCACTGGCTCCCATGGGTCCCTGGGAAGGGCAGGTAAACATAACGGGGGGTACAGATGTGGCCTAAGGCGGTGATGGAGAACACGAATGAAAGGGGGTAATGGAGAGCAGTATTCTCCCCAGGGAACAGAAACACATCTCTGAGCCCACAAACTTCCTCTGGAGCCTGGTCTCCCAGAGTGAGTTGAGAGCAGAGTGGTGCGGAGCTGGCCTGGTGGTGTGGAGAGAGGCTGCAGGTGCTGGCCAGGCTGCCCGTAGACCTGCTGAGGGGGTGGGGAGCATGTCCTCTCTCCTCAAAGGCAGTGATTCCCCTCCACCGAAACACACCTTGCTGTTACAGGAAGGCTGGGGCACTCTGAGCTGGCCTGGGGTGTGGGCAACATCTCTGGCCGTTTGGGTCCCGTCAACCTGGGCCTCCTTGTGGCCAGGCAGAAGGGCCTGTCTTGGCCTGTCTGCACTTGCACTGAGCTGCTGAAGTGACAGCGGGTCCTGGATGGATTGGTGGAGAAGCTGCCCTCAGGGAAAGGCAGTGCGTGAGCATCCTGGAAACACAGCCACTCCTGGCAGACCACTTGCCTCTGGAATTTTAGAAGCTGGAGAAATCTCTCTGCCACTCCAGAACCAAGCCCCACCCCTGGGTTCAGTCTGCTGCTCCTTTCCTAGTTTAGGGCCTTTCCCACCCCCAAATAAGAGTTCTCTGAAGCCAGAAGGAGAAATCCGGGAGCTTTCTTCATTATAGTCTCTAAAGCCACCTTCCAGGAACTTCTATAAGCAGAGTTGGGAGGATACCTCAAGACTATGGAATCCAGGGCTTTGCCTATCTGAACATGCACAGGAATCCCCTGGGGCCCTATTAAAATGCAGATTCTGACCCAGTGAGTCAGGGGTGAGGCCCGAGATTCTGCGTTTCTAACCATCCCCGCACGATGCTGATGCTGCCGGTCAGTGAGCCACTCTTTGAGGAGCAAGGCTCTTGTCCACTGCTTCAAGCTCAGGGGCCCAAGGAGGCAAATGGATGGGCTCAAGGCCGCACAGTGAATTAGAACGTGGGCCCCGCCTTGCCCCGCACTCTGCATAGTCCAGGACAGGTACAACACTCCTCAGCTGCCCACACCAAAGAAGAAGCGCCGGAAGCACCCCGCCTTCCCCCCTGCGATGGCCAAGCTGAGGATGTAGACAGGCGCCTGCTGTAGGGGTAGCGCAGGCCAATGGTGGCAGCTGTGCTGGTGCCGAGGGGCCCTTTCTACCTCCAGAAGCGGAGAGGCAAGTCTCTCTCGCACAGGACACCACGTCTGGGGCACCTGCTCCGCAGCAGAGAGGAGGTGAAATAGCCTAGAGGTGGCCTCTCAGCCCCAGTGTCAGCCCACTCACTGTGGCACATACACACTCACACCCCTATCGTTAAATCACTCAGCGATCCCCTTGTTGATGAGGGACAATCTCCCACTGTTCACTCTTGGCCTAGCTGCCCCAGCGCAGTCTAAATGCTTAGGTAGGAAGAAAGTCCAGGCCCCGGGGCGGAGGGATAACACGGAGAGTTTTCTGCTCCAAGTGCATTCAGGGTCTACCGAGCCCTGTGAACTGGCCCCTTGGACTGAGGAGAGAATGCTGGGGAGCCCCCAGTCTGAGGGAAAGGAGCTCCCAGCTTGCCTGGTTGTCACTCTGCACAAGGGAGAAACTAAAGACGCTGGGATATGAAAGATCCCTGGTTCTCGACCTAAGGTCTACGGAGATTATTGTAACTTGTGAGAAACCATTGATTTCTGCTTCTGCTGGGAATGTACTGAAATGGCAGGAGAACTGGAGGCAGGCAGCAGGGAAGAGTTCCTACCCAGGAGAAATGAAGGCACTGGGACGGTGGGGTTTGGTCCCGGGGAGATCTGCCCAAGCTGCAGGGCCTCTCCCCTGACTTCTGGATGTTTACCCTTGAGGCTCAGTTGCCATCCCACATGGCGGAAGGGGGAGGGCCAGGCCACTTTTCAAAACTTCTTTATTCTGAGGAAGTACCATCCTTGAAAATGAAGAGTGTCTATAGCAAGAACCCCTGCCCAGGTGTTCAGGAAAAATAGAACTCCCCCCACTCCCCTGAACACCACTGCCCTCATCAGCAGCACCCTAACTGAGAAGGCCCCTCACCATTTCCTCCACCACCAGCAGTGCGATGGCCAGAGCTCTGGGCTACCACCAGGAGGCCTAGGTTCAAGTCCTAGCTCTGCTGGTTTGCTGTGTGACCCCTGGCAAGTCAGTGAACTTCTCTGAGACTCATCCATCACAGAGGGAAGAGAGCCCAGCACCTGGCATTGTTGTAAGGGTTAGATGAGACTGTCAGTGAAAGCAGTTGGTAGGCCGAAAATCACTGAGAAAGCACAATGGCCCTACTACTACAGTTTAACTGTTATCACGTACCTCACTGTGGTGGTAGCACCCTGGGTCTCCGGTCAAGTGTGACATGACAGTTGCCTGCCCTCTGGGGTTGCAGAGTCCAAGGCAGGAACACAGGCCTTAATGTATGGGTTCCTCTTAAGAGCCAAGGCTCATCTTCGGGAAGCCATTTAGAACCCACTGGGGCCCACCCCCAAAGGTTCATGCGGCCTGGCCAGATGGATGGGGGGGCCTGTGGAGGTCATGTCACTCTGCCTGTTCAGCCGGTCCCCCAGGCCCCAGGAGCTGACAGCCCAGAACACTGAGCATTAGCTAGTCATGGTTCCTCTTTTTAAAAAAACACAACTCTATTAAAATAACAGTGTGATTTTTTTTTTAACTAAATTGATTGATTGATTGATTTTTGGCTGCGTTGGGTCTTCATTGCTGTGCGTGGGCTTTCTCTAGTTGCGGCGAGTGGGGACTACTCTTCGTTGCGGTGCGCGGGCTTCTCACTGTGATGTCTTCTCTTGTTGCGGAGCATGGGCTCTAGGCACGTGGGCCTCAGTAGTTGTGGCACACAGGCTCAATAGTTGTGGTGTACAGGCTTAGCTGCTCAGCGGCATGTGGGATCTTCCTGGACCAGGGCTCGAACCCATGTCCCCGGCGTTGCCAGGCGGATTCTTAACCACTGAGCCATCAGGGAAGTCCCAAGAGCGTGATTTAGTTAATTATCCTCCATAGTAAGTAGGTAACTGTAGAAATACATTCATCCAGCTCCCTGATGCTTGACTGAGTTTCCTAAAGTCCCTCTTTGCTCTTGTCACTTCATCTTCTCCCCTAAGAGCTTTCAGTGGCTCCCAAGATTGCGTAGGCTAAACCCCAAAATCCTAGTTCTGAGATTTTGGGACCTCTACCATCTGGGCCCTCTCTACACCCCTGCCTCGCTACAGGACTCTACATTCTGGAAAACTAGGCTGTCTATTCCCTGTCCTTGTCTCTGTCTTCTTCACCTTAGCCCCTTAAAGACTCTAGTCAAATCCAGTTTCCTCCACAAAGCCTTCCTTGATTACTAGAGCCTAGAGTTTCTTGAAGTGGCTTACACCATCAGCATCAGAATCACATGAAATGTATAGAAGGCAGTGTTTGTTTTTTTGTGTGGTACGCGGGCCTCTCACTGTTGTGGCCTCTCCCGTTGCGGAGCACAGGCTCCGGATGCGCAGGCTCAGCGGCCATGGCTCACAGGCCCAGCCACTCCACGGCATGTGGGATCTTCCCAGACCGGGGCACGAACCCGCGTCGCCTGCATCTGCAGGTGGACTCTCAACCACTGCGCCACCAGGGAAGCCCAGGCAGTGGGTTTTAAATGCTGATTTATGGGCTCCACTCTGGATCTATTGGACAAGACTCTGTGGGGGAGAGGATGTCTGGGACTTTGCTCATTTAATAACCCACATCCTCACCCCAGCATGTGCCACTGCCCCAGCTTTTGGTAGACCTGTCCTGCTGAACCCCTGTAGCACTTGTCCTGGACCTCTCATCTAGATACGCCACTAGCAGAAACGTGATGGACTAGACATGCCAAAGGGCTCTCTGACTATAAAACACTCAAATTCTTAATAAACCATATGTAACGATGTGGGACTTCGGAGAAGTCAGGGGACTCTTCAAGACTGCCCTGAGGGAACATGCTGATATTAGCTCCACAGCTGGGAAGGCAAGGAAACTGACCCGGCACTCTTGCTTTAAGTACAGACTTGACCTGCAAGAAAAAAGAAAAAAAAAAGTAGAGACTCAGTGCTTCAAGCCCACATCCCCTGGCTTCCAGAAAAACCTGCTGCAAATCCTCTCTGAAAGAAAATATATCAACTTAGTCCCCAAGGATTTCCACAGATTAGGGTTAGGAAAAAAAAAATCTCATGATCAAAGTTCACCAAACACTTACAAAAATGAACCGTCATAGTGAGAGCCAGCAGAAACAATAAGCAACAGATGTGAATTCCCAAGAAGTTCAGATACTAGGATAATTAGACACTGGTTTCAAAAGAAGAGCATAAAATTTTTTTTTAATTTAAAGTTGAATGGCAAAGACAATCATGCAACAAAAGTCTAAAAATGACAAGGCAATTTTTTTGTGTGTGGGGGGGTGGTACTCAGGCCCCTCACTGCTGTGGCCTCTCCCGTTGCAGAGCACAGGCTCCGGACGCGCAGGCTCAGCGGCCGTGGCTCACAGGCCTAGCCGCTCCGTGGCATGTGGGATCTTCCCGGACCCCGGGGCACGAACCCGTGTCCCCTGCATCGGCAGGCGGATTCCAACCACTGCGCCAGCAGGGAAGCCCAGACAAGGTAGTTTTTTTAAAGGACTGAATTCACCTCAGTAACTTTTTGGGTTAACTGACTTCCTGCAGATGGCCCTTGGCTGTTAAGAGAAACTCACTGACAGAATATCAAACAGAAGGAGAAAATCCTAACAGCAGCCAAAGAGAAGACAGACCTCATGTCATGCCTCCTTATAATGTCAGTTCCCTGTAGATGAGCGTGTACCACCTCTTCTTGACAGACCCAAGTCCCATAAGGCCCGAGCCTCTATCATCACGAGCCCAATTTAACCACTGAGTCTCAGGTTTTCCACTGGTAATAGATTGAGGGGGTTGGTGGGTTTGGTGGGAAAGAGTCCTGGCTTTGGAGTCTGTGGTCCAGGGATAAACTCTAGCCCTGCTACTCACTGCCTGTAGTCATTTTTGTTTTCCTGGGGCCGATGCTCACACCTAAGTCCTTGGCTTGTGTGTTGCTACTGAAGTTAAAAAAATGAAAAGCAAGATAAGAAAACACCCATAGAAGGATTCCTATTTTTTGAAAGATTTACTTAAGTACCTACTCTGTGCTCATTCTTCAGACATTCTCTCAGGAAGCCCTTGCAACATCCCTGGGGAGGGGACCATGGGGCCAAGGCAAGGGAAAATCACCCCTCAGTTCATGGTGTACTTTCGTGGGTCTGTGCAAGGACCACCCCCATCTTCATTTTCTTTTCTCTCCTTCGTCCCTAGCCCCCACTCTCATTCACTGCCGGACACCAGCACACATTCCGATGCACTTGATGTGTCTTTGAATATGTATGTCTATCCTTGTTAAATATGTAGTATTGGTTTGCCTGAGAACGTGTTTCTAATTTCCATATATGATATTGTGCTATGGACCTTAATTCTGTTTCTTTTTTCCCACTCAACTGTAGATGTTTAGTATCTATCCCTGCATCTGTCTGTACATCTAGCATGTTGTTTTTCATTACAGCTTAGCATTCCATGGTGTCCCCACTTCACAGGTGAGGTAACTGAGTCTCAGAGAACCTAGACAACCTTGCCCAGGGTCACACAGCCAGTAAGGAACTGGCCTTGATTCACAGATTCAGAGAGAGATGCTCATTGCCTCTTCTCACTGGGTCCACTGACCTCGCTGCTCACTGCAAGGGGAAAGTCCCTGGCTGGGCCTCCACTGGCCTCCAAAATACCCTACTCACCCTAGTGCCTGGGTTCTGGAAGGCCCCATCCCTTCTTCTAGAGCTCTTCAGTGGCTTTCTTTTACAGTATTTAATGGAACATGTTTAATTAGGTAATATAATTTAACTTATTTAAGTAGGTAACACAAGTGCATGTTTCAACATTCAGAAGATATTAAATGGTATACGGTGAAGTCTGACTCTCTGCTGACCCCAGCCACCAGGTTCCCCAAGCTGGAAACACCCACTGTTACCAGAGATATTTTATCCTTACACAAAAATAGGTTTACGTGAGGTTCCCATATCCCCATTTTTATGCAAATGATAGCATACTCTTTATACTGCTCTACACGTTGCTTTTGTCACTTCCGACTGTATCTTGGGGGTTGTTCCACATCAATATTCTAGTAGCTTCTGCTTTCTTTCTGGCTGCATAGAATTCCACTGTGTGGATATACCATCATTATTGCAACAGAGTTTTTATTGAAGGACATTGTCCAATCTTTTGCTAAACAAATTGCTGCAATAAACATCCCCATGCATGTGTCGCTTCTCATGAAGGCAAGTGGAGTGGATGTTAGGATGCACTGCTCAGACTCCTTCAGGAACAGGACTGGGCACTCATTCCCCCAGCTGCCTGGAGCATGGATCGCTAAAAGCTCACAGCTGCAAACCTCCTCAGGCACTGCCCTCAGCTGCCCCTCACCCAAGGCTATGCCCCTGCCCGGGGCATAAACACCCACTAACTGGATTGTAAGGGCCCCCTGCCCCAATCTGGGACATCCCTGCAGGGCCAGCCCAGACCAGAGCTCCCATGGGATCTGCATGGACGTTCAACTCCACCCTCTGCCCATCCTGCCTCTCTCACTCCCCTACAGGTGTCATTCCCTAGAATGTTCCCCCAGAAAACTTCCTGCGTGAAAAGTTCTGCCTCAGAGACTGTTTGTTTCCAGGGAACCCAATCAAAGACAGAAAGGCTGTTAGTAGGATGAATTTCTAGTTAGGGAATTAAAGGACCAATGTGCTTATAGTTTGGGTAGATTTCAACGTAATTTCAAAGGACAGAACAAAAGAATATGGACGCAACTGGAGTCCATAAGCGTCCTGAATGGAGCCCTTCCACCTGACCCAGGTTAGAAGGCGTTCTTGTGCAGATGGTCACATAGGGTTTTCCAGCATTCCTATGCAGCAAGCAGGACAGAAAATCCAACGCTTTGCAGCTGGGAGGCTGGAGGTGGGGGCAGGGGGCTGCTTGCCCAAGATGAGGCAGCCGGCACAGCGAAGACAGGGTCATCCTTGTTTACACCCAACATGGGGATGCTGACATGTTCGCTTCCTCTGGGGACTGCAGGAAAGGGTGATGGGGGAGGAAACTGCAGGAAAAATACATACACGAGAGGGTGAGGGGAAGGCAGAGTTAGCAGGACCTCCTAGTTAGGCCCCCGCCCGTCTCTGATGTCCCCCAAAGTGCCACAGTCTGGCCCAGCCCTCCCTCTTCTCGCCTGACCTTCCCCTACTTCTCAAACTCTGAAGGCCACTGAAGCTGTCAGATGCCGAGAGAAAGTAGTTCAGAGTAACATGAAGGCCGTGTGCAACTTCTCCCAAATGTCTCAAATCTCTGCCTGATTTTCAGACTGTATGAAAATAACCTCATGCACTAAAGTCACCTTTCTAACCATTTATAAGAGCCCAGCTTTCCTCTGGAGCCTGACAGCTATATCTTCATATGAGCCTTCCACCTGGACAGGCTTCCCATCTCCCTTCCTCTTCCACCCTGCAGATGTGTCCTCTTCATCCTCCAGCCCTCCCCCAGGCACCGCCTCCTTTAGGAAGCCCTCTCCCATCTTCCCAGGGGACTCTGCTCCCCCCTGCCACAGACCCCAGTAACCACTACTCACACTCAGTGTTATAGGTTGAATTGTGTCCCCCTAAATTTGTATATTGAAGTCCTAACCACCAGTACCTCAGAATGTGACCTTATTTGGAAATAGGGTCATTGCAGATATAGTTAAGATGAGGTCATACTGGCATAAGATGGGTCCCTAATCCAATGTGACTGATGTCCTTATAAAAAACTGTCACATACAGAGAAAGAGCCACATGCAGAGAGATGATATGAAAGTACCATCTTTCAGGAAAGCCAAGGGTTGCCAGTAAACCACCCGAAGCTAGGAGACAGGCCTGGATCAGACTCTCCCTCACAGTCGTCAGAAGGCATCAACCCTGCTGACACCTTGATCTCAGACTTCCAGCCTCCAGAACTGTGAGAGGAAAAATTTCTGTTGTTTAAGCCACCCAGTCTGTGGTACTTTGTAACTGCAGCCCTAGGACACTAATGCCCCCACTAAGCTCTCAGTGAGCACAGACCGATACTAAGCTCCTCGCCAGGATGAGTGAGTGCATTGCTGGGATGCTGCAAGCTGGGCGCTAGTGCCTTCATCTACACTTTGGGAAATTGAGGCTTAAAGCTGTGTAAGTGGTTGAGCCAAGATACGGACTCAGGCCATCTGACCCCAAAGCCTGCATTTTTAACCACGGGCCTAGACATCCTCGTAGTATTAATCATCAGTAGTAATACTGAACGAAGACCCACAGTGTTACTCCAGGCTCTGGACTAAGTGCTGGTGCCTCCCACAGCACTGAGTGGGGAAGAAACCTTCCAGCGGCCTCAGGGGCCTGCCAGGCTCCTTGTTGGTGAGAGGCCAGCCCAGGATCTGATGGAGGGCCTTCTGTCTCCTAGAGACAGACGCATGCCCATGTGCACATCGGTCTACCAGCCAGGCTGTGAGTGCCCCACAGGGTGCCGCGCACACGGCAGGTGCTCCGTAAATGTGGTGGGAAGAGTGACCTACATGTGCCTCCAACGTGGCGGCCTCCTTGGGTCTCATAACAGCATTTCATACACTGCTCTAGGTTTTGACAGAATTCTCATCTCAGCCTGCTAAAGGCCTGCCTAATTTTCCACTCTATTGACAGACTCCATTTTACTTAACTGGCCCCTATTGTGTAGCAATTGGATGGTTTCTCATCCTCTCCTAAACTAGGGGGAGGCGTCAGGGATGCCTGTGCTGTGCTGGTGGTGGCTTCGAAAGGAACTGGCCTAGGAAGAACATCTCTGTGCCACTGGCAGCAGCAGTGAGCTCGGGAGAGGCCTGGGGACAGGCCTGGTCTCAGGAGGTGTCACCCTCTCCGTGGTCACCCTCGAGTTCTGTCCTTAGTCCCTGCTCACTTTTGCTGACCCCCTCAAGGGAACAAAGGACGGAGCTCCCACATGGCCTACTCCCTGTCCCCTCTCATCCTGCTCTTATCCGCCACTCTCTCGTCTTGCCCGTCCTTCTCTGAAACAGAATTCTGGAATTCTTTCCATAACGTTCACTGAGTGCCTACCTGGTGCCCAGCGCTGATCCAGGTGCTGGGGATGCAGCCGTGAACAAAAGAGATGACATCCCTGCTCAGAAAGCTGACAGTCCAGAGTGGAGAGATGGACTCCAAACAGAGAGAGAAGTGACAGTCACATGGTGATAAGCGCTACGGTAGCAAGGGGAGAGGGCTGATCATTTAAACAGGGTGGCCAAGGAAGGCTTCTCTGAGGAGATGAACAGAGACCTGAACAAAGAGGAGTGACCATATGGAGGAAGAAGTTTTCAGGCCAAGAGAACAGCAAGTGCAAAGGTCCTGAGGCGGGAGAGGCTGGCATGTTCCAAAAAGAGTAAGGAGGCTGGTGCGGCTGTGGTGGACAACAGCAACCACAAGGTGTAGGGCTTCTGAACCTCCATCACAGCTTTGGCTTTTACCCTGGGTGAGATGAAAGGGTTTACAAAGACACAGGCTTGAACTGGCTTGTTTGAAAAGATCCCTCTGGCTGCTGTGTGGAGAGTAGACTAGAGAGGGGATGGGGTAGAAGCAGTTGCAATAATCCAGGCAAGAGACAATGGCAGCCTGGACCAGGGTGGTAGCAAAGGAGCATGTGCAGACACACACACACACACACACACACACACACACACCATTGGGAACATAGACCTGGAATCCAGTCTCAGCACCTCTGCTCCTGTGCTCTTGCTCCAACATCTCTCTCCAGCACTTGAGTGTTTGATTGTGTGTCTCCTCCCTGCTTTGTCTCTCTCTGTTCCCAGCCTCGGTCTCCCTATCTCTGCAGATGCCTCCACATTTATTTCTCCTCCTGTCAGGCCCAATTTGGAACATTAATTAGTGATGAATTAGCAACATAAATCCCAGCAGTTGCTGTCGCCTGGTGCCCACGGGCTCTTGGAAGGGACCTTGCAAATCTGATCTTAATACCTCTCGCCTCCTCTCCTAGGGCAATTACTTCTCACAGCATCTGCCTGTGGAGGCTGTGGCCATCCCCCACCCTCCCCCCAGCCCGGCTGAGGACAAAAAGTTCATCTTTGTCAATTATTTACTGAACGGTTTATTTTGCACTGGGAGATGATAAGAGAAGGGAAAGTCACATGTGAAATCATCACCGTAATTACACAGACGCTGCTGCAGCGCCCAGCATCACAATGCCACAGGTGCCAGTGAGGGCAGGGAGAAAATAAAGGGTAGAGGCCCACTGGTGGGCAGGAGGCCTGGCCGTGTGGCCTTGGGACAGCCCCCAGGCCTCTCTGGATTGTGACCAACAGACATACCCACACTGAGCTTTCAGAGTCCCATTCCAAATGGGAAGGGGGATACAGGGAATTAAGCAGAGGTCCATGCTTCTTCACTTGGGATGATCGGAATGTGGGAAGGCTGATATCATCGTTCTAGTCCTTCCCATCTGAGCTTAGGAGCCCCATAGCATGCACAAAATATGGTTGCATGGTAGAGGGCTGTTGATAATCTAGCAAAGTACACTTCCAGTGGATTGCAGAGCCTGGAGCATCTGTCTCACCCATCCCGCACCACTACCTACACCTCATCTCTGACTCCTCTCCCCTTTGCTCCACTCCAGCCACACTGGTCCCCTTGCTACTCCTTGCAAACACCAGGCACACCCCCACCCCAGGGCCATTGCATGTGCTGTTCCTTCTGGTTGGAGTGTTCCTTCCTCAGAAATTTGAATGGCTCACTCTCACCTTCTGGAGGTCATGAGCAAGCATCACCCTTCAGGAAGACCCTCCCTGAGCACCTCATTGAAAAATGCAAGCCACCCACCCTGACACAAACTTTCTCTATCTCTCTTCCTGCTTTTTTTTTCCAGAGCATTTCATCACAGTTGACTTATGATGTGTTTTACTTATTTATTTGTTTGTTCTCTGTCTCTGTCTCTCTGCAAAGTATAGGCTCCACAGGGCTGGGGTTTTTGTCTGCTTCCTCCCTGTCCCTGCCCCAACCGTCAATATCCCGTCTGTGTCTGAGGCACTAGAACACAGCCTGGCACAAAATTAGCACAGAGTTGATCATTGTTGAATGAACGAATGAATGACTATTTGTGTGGGATGGGGTCTGGATGTGGAAAGGACAGGGGTGATTTCCTTTTCTGGGAACAGGCTGGCAAGGTTCGCTGTGGCACCAGGAATTCAGGAAGATTCTTGGCAGAGATGGGGGACCCTGGCCAGGGAAGAACACTGCTGGAAAAGTCATTTTAAAAGCGAGTGTTCCAGTTGATTTCATGTCTGTGCATGCCTCGGGGCTGGCGTGTTTGATGCTGCCCCTCCGTCGGTCACACACAGACTGGTGGCCACCCCTCCTCCCCGTTCTCCCAAGGGAGGGAACAGGAACACGAGAAGCTGTGGACACTTTGATTAACTCCCAGCAAGAGTCCCCACGCCTGTCTCCTCTGTCCCCAAGGCTGGAATGGGGGGCAGTGCACTGAGGCTGGGAGCTGGCGGGGGGGGGCATCTTCACAGTGTGTGAGAAGGGGGAGCTGTGGCCCTTGAGGGAGGGGGGCACTGAAGAGCATTTCTGGGACAAGGGACAGTGCTCTGCCCCACCAGGAAGAGATGGAGAGGGGCTGGGTGGAGAGATAACAGGGATGTGGTGTGAGGAATCAGCACCGTGGGTAGGGAAGGAGGCAGGTCTCTCTTTGGGGCAGCAGGAAATGCAGAGAGAGAACCAGGGGCTTCCTGGTTCTCCCCTCTTGGGGAGGGGGTTCAGGAACTGATGGGGGCAGCAGTGGGCCCGAGGGGGGCACCAGCTCTTCTTCCAGGACCCTGTCACCCTCAAGCTCCTCTCCTCTCCACAGAGCTCTGCTGCCCTTCCCGCCTGAAAGAAAGACAGTGATTTTTTTTTTGAAACATAGTAAAATATTTTATAATCATCTTCCCATTTAGCGATTTATATCACATATATATTTCCTTTGTTATAAATATTAAGTGTATTATTATAATCTATTATTTGTTACTTGCCATATTTTTTTTTTTTTTTTTTTTGTGGTATGCGGGCCGGACTGGGGCACGAACCCGTGTCCCCTGCATCGGCAGGCGGACTCTCAACCACTGCGCCACCAGGCAAGCCCTTTTTAACATCTTTACTGGAGTATAATTGCTTTACAATGGTGTGTTAGTTTCTGCTTTATAACAAAGTGAATCAGTTATACAATATACATATGTTCCCATATCTCCTCCCTCTTACGTCTCCCTCCCTCCCACCCTCCCTATCCCACCCCTCTAGGTGGTCACAAACCACCGAGCTGATCTTCCTGTGCAGTGATTTTTTAAAGCCAGTTTTCCCCCAAATCTCCGGAGACTCCGGAGCTGCTGTTTCCATGGAAACCTTCCCCCCACCAACCTCGGGAAGGAGGAGCTGGGCAGCCGCCACTGCCCCCTACACCACCCCTGCTCCAGCCTGCAGGGGGCCCCCAAGCTGAAAATAATCCCCCTCCCTCACATTTTCCCAGCAGGGACTCCACTTCTTCACTCAGGAGACGGCAGGTGGTATTGTCTCTTGGCTAAGGACTAGAAGGGGGACACTAAGACCTAGGCAAGAGAGAAATGGGGCTTTGGAGGGGGGGTTGGGGGTGGGATGCTAGGGCAAGTTCTGCCTTCCTGAAATGACTGCCCAGGAAACCAGTCCCTAGGGAGGGCCCGGGAGTAGGCTCTCACCTTCCCAGGAAATCTCAGAAGATCCCGTTTCTCTCTGGCCCTGTATATCTTTGGGGAGTTTCCCTCCCCAGACCCCAGACCCCAATCCCACCTGAACTCATCAAGGATCACATTGCAAACTGTAAAAAAGCAAGAAAACTGTCCACCTCAAGTAAGGAGGGAATTTATTGGGAGGATACATCATAGCTTCTTAAATTGATGAGAAGGCTGAGGAGGCAGGCTTGGAAAACTGGCCAGAAGAAAGAAAGGCTGGTGAAGGGGAGGCAGGCAGAGTCACACCCAGGGGCAGCCCAGCTAAGGCAGGGGACACTGCTGCCTCTGGCCACTGGCCACCTACGGACAGCAGCATGTCGGGACCCCGGCACATTGTGAACAATGTGTAATGGTCCCCACTTCTCCTGATGGTGATGGTGGTCACATGAATCTATACTTGTGTTAAAATTCATAGAACTGTACACAAAAAAAGTTAAATCAATTTCATGCATGTTAATGTAAAAACTAAAATCCTGGACAAAAACACCCTCTGGCCAAGATGGCCTGTGTGCCCACAGCCCAGCTGCCGGGGACAGGGGAGGGGGCCTGTTTGCACCCCTTTGGCTTCCACAATCGGTCAGGGCTCTGCCTCCCAGCCAGACTCACACTGGAAGGTTCCATGAAGAGGTAGGGAGTTTGGGTGCCTGGCGGCCAGCAGATGGGTGATATCCACTTCCCCGGTGGGTGGGTGCTGGGGAGCTTCCTCAACGGCCCCCACTTCAGTCAGACCAGAAGCTCCTGAAGGAGGGGAGAAAGCAAGTTTCTGATGCAGTGGACACAGGAGAACACAATCACCCATTCGAACAAGCACACACACACCCTGCACACAAATGCCGGAGGAAGACACACACTCGGGCTTCAGCACATGCTTCTAAAGCCCCTATCACTAGTTTGATTAGAGGGAGACTTTGACCTAACTTACCGCGTGATCTTGCATGAGTCCCTCTTACCTCTGGGCTAAGCCACCTCGTCTGTAGAATGGGGGCTTCTCCAAGGTGCTGTCCAGCTCTGGCATGAGCAAGGAGGCTGGAGAATTAATGGAACTGCTCTTAGGAAGCCTGGGTTTCTGGTTTGAGTCTGTCCTGCTACTGTCCTGGACTATAGTGGGGTGGAGAGAGAATGACCCCATGTCACAGAGAAACCCCCTGAGGACTCCCCTGCGAAGGAGCACTCTCATGTCAAAGGAGGAGGCTCTGGTGACAGGGAGGATCCTCTTGCTCCAGCTATAGGAATGCAACGCCAGGCAGTGCCTGTCCTAGGAGCTGGTGCTCTGGAGCTTCTCTGGTAGCCTGGGCGGGGAGGGGCAAGTGCAGTGCCTTCCCCAGGCTGGGCCCAAGAGAGGCTGTATCCCCTGAGACCCAACTCTCCAGGGTAGTGGAGTGTCTTTATTAAGGCACGTAGGACAGCCCAGCACTGAGCCTCACACACTCCAACTCTCAGTATCTCAGGGACTCAGGGAGGGAAGCCCCCGCAGTCTTCCCCCAGTGGTGCTCCCCTGGCCCTCACTAACCTCCACCAATTCTACCTGTGTCTGGCGTGCGAGCCTATTCTGCTTTCCAACCAGGAGGTTCCCGAAGGCTTGTGTTCTCCCTGGAAAAATGTAATTCCTGACTCTAAGTTCCCACATGGTGCAGCAGGGAGAGAGGGGTTCCCAACCTGCTCAGCCCTCAGCTGTCCCTGCTGGCATCCCCCCCACCCCCAGGGCTCTAGGTGGGAGTATCTGGGGAGGCTGAAGGCCAGGGAAACAGCTACAAAGCGGCTTCCTGCTCAGGTCTGAGGAGCTGGACCGGGTGGCCCAGAATCGGGATAGAGCAGGCTAGGGAGGGACGGTGGGGGGGAGGGCAGTGGAGGGTGTGGGGGGCACATAATCCGTGTAATGCCCCCTCTCCTCCCTTCATGTGACCCTGGGCCCTGCTCTCTCCCTGCTGCTCTGCCCCCACCTGGAGCTCTGCTACCTGAGCCAGGACCCCAGAGAGGAGGTAGGGAGGGAAGACAGCAGGGCTCTCCAAGGGGCCCTGTCCTTTATGGCAGGAGGTGAGGGGGACGTGCCATGGGGCAGCACAGGGCTTCCAGGAGTATATGCACCAAAAAATCTTTTCCACAATTTTAAAGGTCACATGTTGAGGGACTTCCCTGGTGGCACAGTGGTTAAAAATCCGCCTACCAATGCAGGGGACACAGGTTCGAGCCCTGGTCCGGGAAGATCCCACATGCCGCGGAGCAACTAAGCCTGTGTGCCACAAATACTGAGCCTGCACTCTAGAGCCCGCAAGTCACAACTACTGAGCCCGTGTGCCACAACTACTGAAGCCCACACGCCTAGAGCCTGTGCTCCGCAACAAGAGAAGCCACCAAAAAAAAAAAAAAAAGAATCCAGTAAGTACAGTTGGGAGGGTGTGAGAGCATCCAGGAGGGCAGGAGGCAGACTGGGGAAGAGTCAGGGGAGGCAGGCGGGAGGGAGAGCGGGGAGCACCTGGGAAGGGGAGCGCTTCAGAATTAGACCTGCTCGGTATGAAGCTGCTTGTGCACCCTAGGCAGTGTTTCCACCTGCTTCATATTAGCTGATTTTTGTCACAAAGGATGCTGGAAATGTTCTAGATCTGCCCCGCTCAGTCGGGTAGCCACTAGCCACACGTGGCTTCTGAGCACTGGAGATGTGACTGGTGTGACTGAGGAGTTGGGCTTTAAGTTCCATTTTATTTTAATGCAATTGAAATGTAAATGTAAATAGGCACCTGGGCCTCCTGGCCACTGGAGACACTGGGATACATCCGTGATATTATACTCCAGTTGGAGAGACAGACATTAAACAAATAGCTATGCAGTCTAGGTTATGACCAGTGCTATGGAGAAAAATCAAGTTACAGAGTGATGTAGTGGGCTGCTGTTCTAGAAAGGTGGTCAGAGAAGGCCCCTCTAAGGAGGTGACCTGTGCAGAGACCTGAGTGAAAGGAGGAAGAGAGCCACGTGTCATGGGGAAGGGCATGACGGCAGAGGGAATGCAGCTGCAAAGGCTTGAGATGGGAACGCACTTGGGCTTTCTCGGAGGCCAGAGTGGCTGGAGCACTGTGGGTGGGTGAAGAGGTGGGGACAGGAAATGAGACCCAGGCAGAGCCAGGGTCCAGAGCAAGTCAGCCCTTGCAGGCCGCAGAAGGAGCGTGGGTTTTTTGCTGTGATGTGGAGCGCTTGTTGTTGCCACAGTCAACTGGACCAGGAATTAGTAAGCCAGCTGTGCACTTAACTCTCTGCCTGCACACACCGCCATTTCTGTTGTGGATAAAGGAAACAAACATGCTTGTTTTGTGTCTAGGCTCCTTAGTTCCTCCTGCTGCTGCTGCCTCCCCCCAGCTCTGACTCTCTGAGTCTCTGCCCTCACCTATTCCCATCTCTCTTGCTCCTTACCTCTGCCCACCTCTTGGGCTAGTATCTGAAATGTCTCCCTGTGACTCTGTCCTCCTGGCTGGTACACCCACTCCTTCCCCTGGTGGCTCAGCAGAGACAATGAGCTGCCTTCGGGTGCCGTCATTCAGCTACCACAGGGCCCCACAGAGGGTATCCTGCTGCAGGCACCAGACTGTGAGGTCCCTGAGACGGGAAGCCTGTCTTTTCTTGCTGCTGATCCTGCACAAACTCCCTCCAGAGTTTGTGCAGGATCACAGGATCGCATGGGCTCTGCAGCTACCTGGATTCATTCCTGCCTCTTCCTAGTAGTGATCTTGGGCAAGTCAACTTAACCTCTCTGTGCCTCAGTGTCTTCATCTGTAAAATGGGAATAATAGCAGTACCAGCCTCAAAGCGTTTTTTTTTTTTTTTGTGAGCATTCAGTGTCTTCATTCATATAAGGGGCAGAGAACCTCTCCTGTGTGTTAATAAATGCTGTGATCAGAGTGTACAGTGCATAGCACAGAGTGAGCACGTCAGCTGATGTCATTATGACTGTAATTCCTATTATCGAGCTTCTGATGGGCTCAGCCCTGTGACAGGCAGGCGGGAGCTAATGAAGAAGGTAGGAACACAGCTTGTTCTCAAAGAATTTACAATCTAATTGAGAACACAAAGGCTTACAGAAACATAGAACTTTTTTACCTGGAAGGACAGCTTCCAAAAATTATTTCACGAATGTTTATGCTGTTGAAGTTTCTTCATGATGCATCTGTGATAGTCCTTAGTGCAGCTGTGGCCAAATTTTTCCAGTTATCTGCCTTCTGGATACATGGTTGAATTGCACTTGGAGGACTCAGTGTGGGATGGTGGGTGAGTGGGATTCTGGGACTGGTTCTGGTCAGTGAGTTGGGAGCAGAAGTGAAAGTGTCACTTCCAGGCCTGAGCATTTAATTACTGGTGCAAGACCCTCCAGAGTTGGCTCTTTGCCTCTGGCACAGTTTCTCATTCAGCCTGACTCTCCCAGTGACTGCAGTGAGCAGAGCCTCCTGATGAACGTGAAGAGCGAGTGAAAATTAAATTTGGCTGTTTTAAGCCCTTGCAATTTAGGAGTTACCTGTCACCTCAGCATAACCTCTGACTGATTCAGCAACTGAACTGGTGTAGAGGAAAAACCCAGTCAGCACCATCACACTGTCACTGATGAGTCCCCACTCATGATCTCTGCACTAACATACAGCTTACATAGTTGTGACCCATGAAGAGCAACCACTCTTTTGTCCTACTTTTCCACTTAATATTTTCTCCCTATGTGTATGCATCAGTGGGAATTCACTTTGGCTACTAATAACGGAAAACCCAAACTAAGAATGACTTAAAGACCCAAGGTTACTTCAATCTCTCAAGTAAAAACTCTAGAGGGAGGCAGTTGGGGGCTGTTATGGTGACCCTGTGATAATGAGAAATCCAGGCTCCTTTCGTGTTACTCTGCCATTCTCATCAGATGGCTTCCCCCACATGGCTTAAGATGGCTGCTGAGACTCAAATGATCATATCTGCATCCCAGCCAGAGGGAAGGAGGAAGTCGTGGGGTCAAGGGAGGGGAGATGCTCCTTCTCTGTAACGACATCACATCTGATTGTTCTGATTATATCCCATTGGCTAGCACTTGGTCACAAGGCCACGTCTAGTTGCAAAGGAGGTTGGGAAATGAAATACTTATTCTGGGCAGCCATGTACCCTGCTAATTTTTTTTTTCTAAAGTAGAAAGAGAAGTGGTTCCAGGGAGGCAACTAGCGGTCACTGCCACAGTACAGGATGGTATTCCGTCACATATAAATTCCATGGTTTAATGACCACTTTGGACCTTTTCTAATTTTTTTCAACATTCCAGATAACCACATTAGTGCAAATTGCTTTTCTCCCTTTGTGGTATTTCCTTGAGACTTATTTCCAAATGTGCGATAACCTGCCAGGCTGAAGGGTGTGACTCGTTCTCTCCGGCAATAGCGGCTGTTACCTCTTGCTGGACTGGACTCCCAAACATCAACCCAAACAATAGAGCCATGGCGGAATTTCTAAGCCAGTGTTCCTCTTCCTCCCAACCAACATCAGCTGGTGCAATTTTAATGTATTTTTACTGATTTAATAGGTGTGTTGTTTAAGGATATTTTTGTTTACATGTCATTCATTAGCAGCCAGCTGAGGTTTGGGCCTGGGCTGGTTTACCATCTATATTTTCTCAAATAGCAACTATTTTTTGACAACTGCAAGGGAAACTTCAAAGCCCATTTTAGAGCTGAGAAAACTGAGGCCCTTAGGCTGAAGCCATGCGCCGATTATGATAGAGCCAGGACAGGCCGTGAGTTCTGACTCCTAGCCCAGTGCTCCTATAAACAGGACCTGTTTAAATAATAAAGCAGGAATGCAACGGATGCTGAGGTTTGGCGGGGAACCACTGCGTGGGGAATTGTGGGCCTCCCTAGGTGAGGTTTGGCCTGACTAACCCCCGTGGCTTTGTGCAAGCTGCTTCCTCTCTCTGGGCCTCAGTTTCCCCACAAGCAGAGTAGACGGGGTGGAGCAGACTTCCTCTAAGGCTCCTCCCAACTCTGACGGAAGATGCAGTAATAAATACTGGGGCCGTTTAGGAGGCTGGGGTGGGGTGTGGGAAAGGAGGGGCACGGGGAACATGGGGGGGTCCTTGGAGAGGAGTGGGCTGCAGGGAATCTGGTCTGCCCATCGGTGTGTGCACTGCACTGTCACTGTGTTCTCCTCAGTCTCAAATCTGGGCTGAGGGTACACACGCACAGGTTCATTTTGGACTCGCAGGTGAGGATTGAGTATACGGACTCTAACCCTAGAGTTAGCGTCGGCACTGCCACTCTTCCCCTCACCCCCAGAGACGTGGGACAGGGATGGTAGTGGAGTCTGGGACCTGGGAAAGGAGGCACAGACAGGCCTGTAACTGGAGGGTCTGGGGTGCCTTGCTCCAGTCACTGAGGCCGGTGGCCTTGGAAAGGTGGCACTGGGAAGTCAGTGGGTGTCCATGAGACCCCAGCCTCCCTGGCCAACTTCTCCCCACCCTCACTCAGTTTACAGGACCCTCCCACTTAACTAATTTCATAAGAATCCACCGCCCTGTAAGGTGAGTGGCTAGTCTCACACTCAAGTTTACAGCTGAGGAAGCTGAGGTGAGGGGTTGTGACCCCACTTGGCATGAAGGAGCTAAGCCTGGGCTCTCAAACCTGGCTACTCTGCTGTCGGGCGCCTGAGGGCTCCCCACTAATTCTAAGACTGAGACTGTGTGAACAACAAGCCCCATGCAAACACTTCAGAGGGATGGGACGGGCGAGTGGTTCCAGGAGAGCTGGGGGCAGGAACAGAGAGTTAAGAACAGAAAGGTCAGGACAGGCTGACTAGAGCATGACAAAGCCCTGCAGACTATTATACATAGAATGGGTAAACTACAAGGTCCTGTTGTATAGCACAGGGAACTATACTCAATATCCTGCAATAAACCATAATGGAAAAGAAAAAAATTAGAAATAAATAAATAAAAATAAAGGGGGGGGGGCTTCCCTGGTGGCGCAGTGGTTGCGAGTCCACCTGCCGATGCAGGGGACGCGGGTTCGTGCCCCGGTCCGGGAAGATTCCACATGCCGCGGAGCGGCTGGGCCCGTGAGCCATGGCCACTGAGCCTGTGCGTCCGGAGCCTGTGCTCCACAACAGGAGAGGCCGCAACGGTGAGAGGCCCGCGTACCGCAAAAAAAAAAAAAAAAAAAAGAAACAGGTAAAACCAAGGGTTGGTGAGGATGTGGAGAAATTGAAAGCCTCATACTCTGGTAGAGCCAATGTAAAATTGTGTACCTGCTTTGTCAAATAGTCTGGCAGCTCCTCAAAAAGTTAGTTACCATTTGACCCAACAGTTCTACTCCTAGGTATATTCCCAAGAGAAATGAAAACACGTACATGCAAAAACCTGTACATGAATGTTCATTGTATCATTATTTATAGTATCCAAAAAGTGAAACAACCCAAATGTCCATCACTGATGAATGGACAAAGAATGTAGTATATCCTTAGGACGGAATATTATTCAGCCATAAAAAGGAATGAAATATTGATCCATGCTACATCATGGATGAACCTTGAAAATGTTATGCTGAGTCAAAGAAGACAGACACAAAAGTCAACAGACTGTATGATTCCATTTATATGCAACACCCAGAGTACGCAAATCCATAAAGGTAGAAAGTAGATTAGAGCAATAGTGGCCTAGGGGATGGGGTGGGACAAGGGGAATGAGGAGTGACTGCTAATGGGGACAGGGTTTCTTTTTGGGGTGACGAAAGTGTTCCTGAATTGATCATGGAGATGGCTGCACAACTCTTTGAATATACTAAAAACCACTGAATTGTACACTCTAAAAGGGTGAATTTGATGATGTGTGAATTATATCTCGGTAAAGCTGTCATTAAAAAAAAAAGTGACTGTGGAACCATCATTTACCTAAGAAAGCAGAAAAAAATCATAGGCCTGCCGGTGTTTTCATTTGTGTCAGGGGAAGATAACCCCCACTGAATAAATTTGAAAGAGACTCTGGGACACGTTAATAAAAAGTTTCAGTATTCGTTCATCACACCACTTAGATACACGCTACCTTGTTTAAGCAGCTCGTCCAACCTGCTCAGAACTGAGAGCTGCCAGAATCCAGTTTTGAAAAGACTTTGACAGGCTGAAATGTAAAAGATGAAAAAGATTGGGGAAAAAGTGATCTGGTGTTTAATATCTACATAAATTCAGAAGAGGGTGAGGGTGTTAAGTTCAATAAAAGTTTGTGTGAAAAAGACCCAGCTTTAGCTTACCATAAGTTTAACAGCTGCTAAACATTTGATGTGATAGCCATAAAAGCTTGCTCTTTCTTAGATTACATTAAAAGAACTAAAACCACTGGGTCAAAGGAGGTGATAGTCCCAATGTGGTGAGAACCCAGCTCACCTGTTGTGTTCTGTTCTGGGCCTAATATAAGTACACTGGCAAACATTAACCAGGTCAGAAGAAAGTGGTCAGAAATATAAGCTCCTAGAAACTGTGTCAGATTGAAAACAACAGAAATATCTGAGAGTATTTAACCAGAGCACAGAAGATATTGCTGGGAGCCATGGAACTGTCACATGGAAGGTTGAGTGGACTTGTATTCTGCCATTCTTCAGGGATGAGCAAGAATCATGCATGTAACTTATAGAAAGGTAGGTTTGGGTTTAACATAAGGAACCAAACTAGTTATCACATGAGACTTCCTCAAAAAGAAATTATGCTAGCTATAATTTATTGAAAAATAAGTGAAGGCACTTATTTTTATTTGTTTATTTTGAACAGGTAATACATACACATGGCTCAAAACGCAACACAACACAGAAAGGTTTATGGTGAAAAGGCGTGTTCTATCCCAAGTTATCCTATCCTCATGCATACAGCTTTTCATCCTTCCAAACCTTTCATATGTAAATAAAAACATATGTTCTTAACCTAATAGCATCGATGGATGAATGGATAAAGAAAATGTGGTATATATATATATATATATATATATTATAATGGAATATTATTCAGCCATGAAAAGAATGAAATCTTGCCATTTGTGACAAGACAGCTAGAACTTGGGGGCATTGTGCTAAGTGAAATAAGTCAGACAGAGAAAGGCAAATACCGTACGATCCCACTTATATGTGGGATCCTAAAAAAAACAAAACAAAACAAGCTCATAGACACAGAGAACTAGTTGGTGGTTGTCAGAGGCTGCATGAGGAGTAGGCAAAATGGGTGAAGGTGGTTAAAACTTCCAGTTATAAAATAAATAAGTCATGGGGATGAATGTGGAACATGGTGACTATATTTGATAATACTGTATAGCATATTTGAAAGTTGCTTTAAAGTTCTCATCACAAGAAAAATTTTTTGTGTATGGTGACAGATGTTAACAACAACAACAAATAGATATGTATATGTTCTTATCCCTCCCCGGCTTTACCTAAAATGTAACATAGGATACACATGACTATGTATTTGCTTCAGTCTGGATATTTTCTATTGGCCTGTTATAGTTCTCTTTCTATTGTTAATCCTCTGATTAAACCCATATATGGAGTTCTTAATTTCAGTTATTTTATTTTTTAGTTCTACAATTTCCATTTGATTTTTAATAGATTCTGTTATCTGATGAAATATTCCATTTTAAATGATTTTTCGTCTTTTCTTCAGGTTTCTTGAACATATTAATCATAGCTGTTTTTAAGTCCTCAATATCTGAATCACTAGTGGGTCTGTTTCTATTGTCTACTTTTTCTCCTTGACTAAGGTGATCTGGTCCTGTCTCTTGGTATGCCTACCAATTTTTACTGAATGCCAGATATTGTGATTTTAAAACTTCATAGTATATCTTAAAGATCTGTCCATTGAGAGAGAGAGAGATTGATATATTTAAAGATTCTTCTTTTTCTAGATAGTCTTTTTATAAACAGTATCTCCAAACCATACAGCAATTCTGCAAGGTATGCATTTTGTGAATATGGGGTCCAAAGAGAATATATGACTTGCCAAGAGAGAGTCCTGCAACTAAAACCCAAAAAGGATGGGATTCATGTCCAAGTCTGTCTAGGTCCAAAGTAGATGCTCCACCCACAACCCCTGTGAACAGCCATCACGGGAGGGACTCATGGGGATCCTGGAGGGTCAGCTATTGTAGAGACAGTTCCAGCCAGGCTCTGCTGGTTATGAGAGCCATTAACGTTAACTCAAGAATAAAGGGTCATATCGGTTAAGAATGCTTGTGGCTATTAAAACTGTTAGTCAAGATCTCAACAGAAGTCGGTAACTCACTCAAGCTAGGATAATTCGAGGAGGGCTTATTTACAAAGGGATTCATTACAAAGGTATGGGTAGGATTTAGGGAGACCACAGGGGAAAATGAAGAAACCCAGGGCTGGCAGCAATGGAGCTGTCACCACCCCAAAGCTCAAAGGGATGAGGGTTACTGGAACTCAGAGAAGAGAGAGTCATGGAGAACAGGCCACCTTGAGAGGAGCGGTGACCGTCAAGCAGCCCAAGTTGACATACAGGTAGGGAGCCAGGGAAATAAACAACCCCATTGTCACTATTCTCTCTCTTTCTGGTCTTTTGCCAGGGCTCACTATTGGCCAAACACAATCAGAAGTCTCCTGAGGCAAAGAGGAGGAGGGAGAAGTGATATACAGTGGATCTAGACAGGGAGGAAGATATCTGGCACAGACAACACACACACAAAACAGAGGCCTAAGCAATAATGACATTTAATTATGTCACATATGAGGAGTCTGTAGGCAGTCACAGTGTCTTGAGTGGGCTCAGTGATGTCATTGAGGACCAGGCTTTCTACACGTTTTCACCTCACCATCCTCACAATGGTAGGCTTTTTAATCCTTAGGTTTGTTCCCTCATGGTCACAAAATGGCTTCCATAGCTCCAGACATTACACCCTTACTCAGCCACATTCAAGACAGGAAGACGGTGCATGCTTCCTTACCTATCTCCTTTAATCAAGGAGTAGGATCATTCACAAAAGGCTCCCTGCCCCCAGCAGTCTTCCCCCTCCATCTCATTGGCCAGAACTTGGTCACATGCTTACCCTTGAACAAAAAACTAGTAAAAGTGTATAGGATTAGCTTGGTTGGCTTAGACCAACCATGTTCCATCTCCTGGGGCCAGAGACTGGGTCCACTTCCTTGAGCATGTTTTCCCCCCGACAAAATCAGGGTTCTACAGTCTAAGGA
Source organism: Aethalodelphis obliquidens (assembly GCF_003676395.1). Lineage (NCBI taxonomy): Eukaryota > Metazoa > Chordata > Mammalia > Artiodactyla > Delphinidae > Aethalodelphis > Aethalodelphis obliquidens. The sequence goes on along the minus strand of NW_020837975.1, from coordinate 9,645,838 downwards.
AGAAGGCGAGATGGTGCCAGGTAGGTAATCAGCCATATGGGCCCAGGCTTTTTTTACTTTCCCCGGGGAAGCCCCGGGTATCTCACAGGAACCCAAGTGCTCAGGGAACTAGAATCAGCTGGGGTTCTTGATGGACCACTGCTCCTCCCAGCCAACCTCTCTGCACTGCATGGTCTCCTCTTGACCAGGAACTGCTTCTCTCTTCCCTGCACTCCTGTCTCTGACAGATTCCTCCGCCTACTCATGACTTCCCTCCCCCAAACCTTAGCTTCTCCAGCCCCTTCTGTTTCAGTGCAAAGCCCTACTGTAGCTAAAGCTGAGGGGTGGGATCATGGGTCCAGCCAGCACAAAGGCAGCAGGGGCTGAGGGTGGGGACAGTGTCCCTTACAAGGGTCCATGCAGAGGTCAGGTGAGGGCAAATGAAGCTGGGGCAAAGTAATGGGATAGAATTTACCTAGATGTGGGCAAATGCATAATGAAATAGGGTGTATTCATGCATTTGGAAGAGGGTAATTCAGTGCAAAATTGACATAAAAACTCTCCAGACTGGTGTCCCCATAGGCTGACAGTCTGGGACCAGTGTCCCTCTGTCCTCCCTTCTACACACCTCTGGGACAGACTCAAACCATGGCTACCTAGTATGAAGGGCATTCTGGGGATGCAGTGGGTGCTATTGGTGAACCCAGATTGTTTTTATCAGGCCGGTACATCCAGCCCCAGCTGCTAAGGGCTGACAGCTGCCCCTTTTTCAGGAGAATTACTCTCAGCCAGATCCACCTGGTCCAGATATCTGACGTTTACTCCCCTCCCCACCCTGGGCTGCCAATGACCGCCTGCTTGGGTGCAGGGAGGAGGTGATAAAAAGCTGATCCTGGGACTGCCTTGGCAGTTCAGTGGTTAAGACTCCGTGCTTCAAATGCAGGGGACGCAGGCTTGATCCCTCGTGGGGAACTAGGATCCCACATGCCACGTGGCACAGCCAAATAATAATAATAATTTTTAAAAAGCTGATCTCTTGCCCAGGGGTCAGCTCCGCGGTGCTGGGTGTACTCCGGAGTCTCCTGTGGGTTAGACTTCATCCTGACCTGGCTTTTTCTCCTGACCTTGGCTTCGCCTGCTCTCCTACTCTCACAGTAAGTCACCCACAAAGAATTCCTATCTTAGTCTCCACTTGCGGGGAGACCTTAGACAAGACATCTAAGGCCCATCCACTCTGAGATTCAGGGGCCAGGAGTTCTCCAACGCACAGAGCTCCCCAGGGGTGAGAAAAGTGAGCAGGAACCCTGTCCCGTCCATCTTTCTCCTTCTCCAGTCGCTGCACAGAGATTCTCGGAGCAGCCTGCCTGTGCTATACATGCTGCTGGGCTCTGCAAGAAGAGGCACAAGACAGGGCCGCTGATTTCAAAGGGTTTAAATTCTAATTAGCGAGGCAGGAAATGCCTGTAAAAAGGGAAACGGTCATAGTGAACAGCATACGCCAAAGCCCAACGGTTGGCCTAAGCAGACAAGAGCCCAGCAGGCGTGCAGAGAAGGGAGATCAAGCTGCAGTCAGGGAGGGCTCCCTGGAGAAGACGCCAGCCTGATTAAAACTTCCAGAAGCAGGAAGGAGGCCGGAGGAATGAGCTAGGGCTCAGGTGATCCAAGGCATAGGCCATCTGGCAAAGTGGAAGTCTCTGCAGTGAAACAAGAGAGATAAGATGGGAGAGGCAGTTTGCTGCCCCGGGGACGGAAGAAGGGATAGGATGGAGGATGTGGCCAAGGTTCAGAGCTGGAGGGATTGGGAGAAGGAGGCTTAAAATAGGGAAGTCCTATGGCCTTGGCCACTGTCATCCCCACTTCCTCCCCCGTAACGCCTAGCACAGTGCTGGGCACAGAGCCGGTGGGCTGTACGTGTTCGCTAAGCTGGGTCCTACACATGGAGACCCCTCTTCCTCACCCTCTTCCCGGGATCCATGCTTCTCGGAGCAGGAGTGTAGGGCTGTGGGATGGGAATGGGGAATGCCGGTAGCGGGTGGAGACTTCTAGGTCAGCATAACCTGGTCCCCAGAGAATCAGGGAAAGGGAAAGCCCTCCCCTTCCATCCCAGCAGGAAGTTAATTAGGAGAGCTAATTAGTGGACTGGGAGTGAGAGATGGAGGCACTGGCCCCTGTGTGCGCGCTGAGGATAACTTCAGGCTGGTCTTCCGAGGGGAATGAAGCCTGCCGGGGATGAGGCTGCTGTGGTCAGACAAGAGCCAGGGCTCATGCGCTGGACTGGCTCCATCCCCCTGCACCAGCCACAGGCCCCAGGGTTGTGCACGTGCCCACACACACACTAATGCACACACATTCACACCAGCGTCACACACTTACACACCCACACACATACACTCACATACATATTCACACACTTGCCCCCCACACACATTTCCTGTGCCCTCGTGTACACACACGCATGCATGTACAGGTGCAGGAGGTGCGGTTTTGACCTCCATGGCTCCACACCCAACTCTTAACTGTGCTAGAGTGTCCTCAGCTGTGCTCCAGGGCCACTGGCAGAGCTGGCACCCTGCACCAAACACACACCAGCCCTCTGCCCTCATACCCAGGCCCTCCACAAGCTCCTCTCCCTCTGCTTGGCTTTTTTGAAAGGAAAAGAAACTTCTCAAAGCAGATGCCACAGTCTCCCTTGCTTCCACAGCCTGCATGTCCCAGTGTGAGGAATTTCTTCCTCCTAGCTAGCAACAATCCTCTGCAAAATCAGGCAGGCCAGTTCCCATGGACAAAGAATGTTCCCATCTGATGGTACAGCTCAGGTCCCAGGAGGGCCCTAGCCACACTCCAGAGCCATATTACACAAATGGCTCTGAGGGTCTGGGCTGTGAGGGTTCTAACCCAGTTGTCAGTGATCTTGGGTAAGTTACTAAACCTCTCTGAGCCTCAGTCTCGCTGTCTATAAGCGATGGCAACTATGGTTCTAGGTTGTGTGCGGAATGAGTGAAATTATATGTGTAACATGCTTAGCAGAGAGTATGGCACTTAGTATGTGCTCAATAAATTTAACACTTATCATTGGGGCCCAACCCAGCACTCCTGGCTTCCCACTCCCCAACCAGGATTTGCTTGAGCCCTCTGAGCCTGGCTTCTTCTTGTTTTCTTTCTCTGTCCCAGAATAAGCAGACAGGTTATTAGTACAAATTTGATCAAAATGACACATGGATTAGCATGTACGCTGCAAAGTCTAATTCTGTTTACTGTTCTAGGAGAGCATGCAATTATTACAGGAGCTGGGACAGAGTGTTTTTAATAACATTTCTTGTTAAGATTTAATTACAGGAAATTGTATTTTCTTAATCACTGAAAACTCAACTGGCTAGGAAAAGAATCGTGATAATTTTGTTTACAGTTTATTAAATCCTTAGGATATTCTCTCTCTTACATTTGCTTTTATTATGTGCTGCTGCTAAGTGCTTTTTAACCCTTGGAGCTGTGAGGAGGGAGGCCCACAGGAGGCCATCCCCTGCATCTCTCATCCCCAGGCCCTCCACTCCTGGCAAATTTGGATGCCAATAACCCGATAAACTAAAGCAGCTTAGGGAGCTGAGGTGTTCAGGTTCCCGCCGGGTAAAAGGAACAGGTACATTCTCCTCCCTGTCTGAAGTTGGTGGGCTGCGAAATCATCCTCATAATATCTGGCCCTTACACCAGCCTCCCCTGGAAACCCAGCCCTGGGGTATCTCCCTACCAAGAACCCCCGAGGAAGATTACAGAAGTGATAGTATCCCCCATTCTTCACTCACAAGGTATTCCTGACCACCTCAGGAGGTCCAGGGCCTGGAGAAGTGCCCTGAGGGTCAGATGGCTGCTAGAAAACTCTGGGGGAAATTTCAGTCCTATAACTGGCCTTGAGTGAGTTTCTAGCCAAAGTTGAGCTAAGAACAGAAGATACAGAAATGGATGTGACAGAGCTCAACTGAAGGTGTCCACAGGGCCCTCCTGCTTCCCTTTCTGCAACTTCTGTGTGCGTGAGGGGGGCCAGGGAGGCAAGGGGCGGGGGAGGAAACAGGATGTGTGAAAACCAGAGGAGCAAAGGAGCCGCAGTCTACCAGTTCCTCCAGGAAACCATGCTCAAGGGAAAAGATGCAGTATCACCAACAACATGAGGAGTGATGCTCATAAAACCAATGGGAGACACTGGCCCCGCAGGGATTTGTGCTGCTGTGATTAAGTCATAATTCCTCAGCCAAAGGAAAGCACCTCCTCCTGCAAAATCCTGTGATCCCAGAAGTGTGGGGTGGGGGTGAGGTCCTCTTGGCCTCGGTCACAGCTCCATCTCCACCTGACCCCATGACTCACCAAGCCTGGACCGTCTCCATTCAGCCTTCCCTCCAGAGAGCTCCATCCACCCTTTCAGTAGCAAGTACACCTATGTCTAGCCTAGGTCTCTCCTACTGCAAATCAAACCCATGTCCTCTTGATCTTTGGGGAGGTAGGAGAGAGGGACAGATAGACAATGAACAGAATTCCCAGCAGAACAGCCTCATCCAATGCATATCCACTTCTTTCCACTCCCCTCTAAACTCTGAGCCCCTGGCTCTCTTAACCACCTCCCAGTGGCCTCTCTGTTCCCTCCATGTCCCCTTGTTCTCTGGGGCTGGGGAAAACAGGTCTGACAATGTTAACCCCTGATGGTGGAATGCATGACATCAAAGAGGTGGCAAGAGAGGTGATGGATAATAGATGGCTGGAAGCATGAATGTTACATATGCAGATAAATGATGGATAATGGGGCCCACATCATGTATAGGCAGCCGCCCAAGTAACAGATGTGTAGATACATGTAGATTGATGGAGAGAGACAGTTTCAGAGGCAACACAGGGGAGGATGGAAGGATCCAGGATCTGTGATAGATGCCTTGACCCTAGATAGGCAGGGAAATAAGAGGAAGGATCGGTACCTAGTGAGACAAGGCAGGTGGATAGACACAGGGAAGGGCTTCCTGAACAGAAGGGACTAAAGAAAAGACAATGGGCAGAGCCTTACACCCGCAGATGCTGTTGCTGCCCAGGTAACCATGGTGGATGGCAGGATACAGGGGGTGAGCTGAAGGAGCCTGGACACGTGGACGGGTGATGAATGTGCCAAGAGATGAACAGATGGGCAGGCCCATAGGTCAAGACGCTCATCGCTTCTCCCTTTGGCCTCCCTTGGCCCTGAGCTGGACTCCCAGGCCCCTGGGTGCAGACCCCGCGTGGCAAGGTGCTGAGCCGCTGGTGGCCGCGCGGGGGCGCCCACGGCCGTGGTGATCGCGAGAAGGGGTGGGGAGGGGCTGCAGGCGGCTGTGGGTCCGGCACCGAGGAGTTTGTTTCCATGACTGCTCGGCCCACGGGACCCACTCCCCCCTCTCCTTGCCTTCATAGATGCTGTCCCTAGTTGAAAACTTCTCCCCAAGGAAGGGCAAGAGGCCGATTGCCTCAGAATGGAAACAAGTCTTTGAAGGCCAGAGTCTCTGCCTTCCGGAGCTGCCCAAGTCCGTTTGCTCCTTTACCCTGTCACTCCCTCTGCTTGCCCCTCTTCCCTGTTTTAAATCGTTTCCCTCCCCTTCCGCCTAATGCTCAGGGTCTTCCCGACCCCAGCCCCTCTCTGGAGCCAGCTGGTACAGAGTGGAAAGAGACAGTGAGAGAAGCTATTGTTTTAGAAAGGGCAAGGCAAACTCCTAGGAGAATGGGGGGCCTGAGGGGTGGCTGAAACAGATAAGACCCTCTATCAGCTGACGCTGGGATGAAACCTAGCTGGGGTAGGGGCCTGTCACAGCCTGGCCCTGCCCTCCCAGACACACAGATGGAGAGCAGATGCATCCAGATGGACAGCTGTGGATGGCCCTCCCTCAGGCCCAGCTCAGATCTGTCTGCAGCTTGGATGGTAGAAAACTACAAAGGAGGAGATAGGAGGAGCATATGCCGGGAAAGCAGTGCCTTCAGGGAGGGTTAGGGTCCGGAGGTGGAGCTGTCACTGCTGGAACCAAAGATCTCTTGCCTAAACCTCTGGTTCATTGTGTCCACTGGAAGCTGGAAGCCGGAGGCACAGCCTCACGCCCTCCAGAGGAGAGAGACTCTGCGGCCTCCAACACGTGCCTTCCCGGTTCTTTTCAGTGACTGCTTATTACCCTACCCTAGGGCCCCTGGGAACAGAGAACCATGGAGAACCTTCTGCAGAGAGGCCAACTCGGGAGGCACAGAGAGGTTAAGTGCCTGGCTCAGTGCAGTACAGCCTGGAAGCTGCAGGGTTGTAGCCACCATCAAACCCAGGGAATTCTCAGTCCTGAAACGTTACAGAAAGCATCAAGGAAGGAAAAATGCAGAGGAAGTGGGCAAAATGTGGGATATTTTTCTTGTACTGGTTCCCCCCCTCTCCCGACCAAGTCTTCATCCCTGTTTCACATACCCGCATCCAGTTCACAGCCATCGAGATTTTTAAAAAATCCGGCTAATTTGCTTCTACCTGAGGTGACACCAAAACAGTCTTTAACAAGCAGTGGGGGTTGTCCAGCATTGGCCAGAATTGGGGTGCAGGGGGGTGGGCAGAGAGGGAATGGCAGGCAGAAGGGACAGCATAGCAAAGGCAGAAAGGCATGGAGGGTGGGGGGCGTAGAGGCAGCTCTGTATTCCTGGGGTGAAGTTTCGGCAGGAGCAGAAAGAGATTTGAGGAGAAAGAGGCAGGGCTCAGATCATAGAGGTCTTGTTCTCCATCTAGGAGGCTCGCAGTAGGGAACAACTGAAGGGTTCTGAGCCAAGGAAGTAACAAGTGTAGGTTTGTAATGTGGAGTGGATTGGAGGCAGGGGGTATGGATAGAGACTGAGAGGCCAGTTAGGAGGCTACTGCGGCAGTCCAGGGGAAATGATGGGGAGCCTCGTCAGGGTCATAAGAACTGGGTTGGGGGGCTTCCCTGGTGGCACAGTGGTTGAGAGTCCACCTGCCGATGCGGGGGACGCAGGTTCGTGCCCCGGTCTGGAAGGATCCCACATGCCGCGGAGCGGCTGGGCCCGTGAGCCATGGCCGCTGAGCCTGCGTGTCCGGAGCCTGTGCTCCGCAACGGGAGAGGCCACAACAGTGAGAGACCCATGTGTACCGCAAAAAAAAAAAAAGAAAGAAAGAAAAAGAACTGGGTTTGGGAGAAGGGAGAGTCAAGAAATATTTTGGAGGTCAAAGCATCAGGACCTAAGAGAATGACACAGAGTGAACAAAATAGAAGTCAGGGCTGATTCCTGGGTGTCTGGCCTGGGTGTGGGTGTACAGTCTGGCCACCCTCTGAAGGGTGAGGTGGGAGAAAGTGCAGGCTTAGGGGAAGATGCCCAGTTTGGAGCACGTTGAGTTTGAGGTACCTGAGGGTACCTAGACTGACTATCTGGGGGTAGTTAGATATTCTGGCCTGAGCCCCATGGACAAAGGCTAGACCAGCAATGTTTTGGATGGCTGAAATCCCAAGGGAGAGTAGAGGCGACTGCCCAGGAGAGAGAGCAGAGCAAGGGTGAAGGTCAGAAGGGGCCAAGAAGGACCTGTCAGAGAGAAGGAAGTTGATAGAGTGCTGTGTTGGGGAAGGAGGGGAGGAGAGGGGAGCTGGGGAGGGAGGGAGGGAATGGTGTCAGGTCAGGTGCAGCAGAGAGGCTGAGAAAAACACTGAGTGTTCCCTGTGGACTTGGCACTGGACAGCTTATTCATTTTTAAAATGTTTAATTGAAGTATAGTTGATTTACAGTATTGTGTTAATTTCTGCTGTACAGCAAAGTGATTCAGTTATACATATATATATTCTTTTTCAGATTCTTTTCCATTATGGTTTATCACAGGATATTGAATATAGTTCCCTGTACTATACAATAGGACCTTGTTGTTTATCCATCCTGTATATAATAGTTTGCATCTGCTAATCCCAAACCCTCAGCCCTTCCCTCCCCTGCCCTCCCCAAGTCTGTTCTACATATCTGTGAGTCTGTTTCTGTTTCATAGATATGTTCTTTTGTGCCATATTTTAGATTCCACATATAAGTGATATCTTATGGTATTTATCTTTCTCTTTCTGACTTACTTCACTTAGTATGATAATCTCCAGGTCCATCCATGTTGCGACAAATGGCATTATTTCATTCTTTTTTATGGCTGAGTAGTGTTCCATTGTGTGTATGTAAATATATATATATATATATGTATGTATATATGTGTGTGTGTGTGTGTATAAAACACATCTTCTTTATCCATTCGTCTGTCGATGGACATTCACGTTGTTTCCACGTCTTGGCTATTGTAAATTGTGCTGCTATGAACATAGGGGTGCATGTATCTTTTTGAATTATAGTTTTGTCTGAATATATGGGCATCTTATTCATATTCAGGGTCTAGCTGGAAACTGAGAGGACTTCCCAACTGAGTAATTCAGAGAGAGGTTTAAAAAGGTGTGGGCAAGGTGCAAAGATGTGGGGAGGGTCTAGGAAAGTGAGCAGGGGTTGCTGAAGCTCCAGGGCTGGTAACGGGGGAGCCAGGCCTGAGGAGACCTGGAGGGAGAGCCGTGTGGAGGGGCCACTGGACAAGAGCTACATTTCGGTGTGGAGGGACACAGCCAGCCCCCTGTGGCTCACAGGGAAAAAGTCAGGAGGTTACATACCTCAGCCTCACTCTCTTCCCTCCCTCCATCTCCTGTGTGGCTCCGCAATGGTGCGGCCTAACCCAAAGCCAGAGGGCAGGGAGCCTGGGCCATGCAGCCCCCAGAGGTCAGCCCTGGAGCCCACGCACTAACCGCTGGGCTACACAGCCTTGGTGAGCAGGCAAATAAAAACTCTGACCCATGTAACTAGTAACAAAGGGTGGCACTGGATCCAGGCCCTTCTTGTTTCTTTCTCTCAGCTCTGCTTCTTTATGCCTGACCACCCATTCCTCCACAGCAGGGACACCTAACCCCTTCCTGTGTCTATCACCCCAAAGGGAGGAGATGCTCTTCCCTGCTAGTTCCAGCAGCAAAATCCCGAAGAAGTCTTGGGTCACGTGCCCATCCCAAAGCCTGTCACACTGCCTGGGGTGAGGGAAGAGGAAAGCTGTGCTGGGCGATAGCCCTGAAACAGGGGAGAAAGTGGCAGCTGCTGGGACTGTGATGAGGACGCAAGCTGGGACCAAGATATGGCCCTTTGTGCTTCTAAACGAAACAGGAGGTGAAGAGACAGCAGAGGGAACTTTTCCTTCTTTGCCTACTGCTGGGCATATACCAAAAATATGGAGATCTGTACTCGCATACACCCATAAACACACGTGCTTACGTATGTATAACTCCAAATATATGTAGGCACACACACATGCTTAAACAAACATGCTTGCTCACTTTACACTCATGTACAGACAGAGACACAGTCACTACCATATATACAGTAGCAGTCAGGGTGGGCAAGGTTATACTTCATTAACAAGCAAGTCCAAAATCTCAGTGGCTTAAAAACACTGAGGCCTCATTCTTGCTCAGACTAGACGTCCATCACAGCCTCTGCCCATCATAGTCACCCCAGCTGATGAAACCTTGCTGGTCACTGTGCCAGAGAGAAAGACCTCTGAAAGGTCTCGCCCCAGTAATTAAATTCTTCTGCCCAGAAGTGATGTTCTCTCTTCTGTTCATTGGCCAGAACCGGTCATATGATCCCACCAAAGGAAGCCAGAGACACAGAACTTTATAGCAAATAGCACTAATGACTACTACAATATAGCTCACACACACACACACACACACACACACACACACAAACACAAACTCACTCACTCACTGCTCTTCCCACAGCTTTCTTATTTTATCCTTTTGTATCTCAGACTCCTAACAATTCCCTGTTCCCAGCAATTAGGGTCAAAAGTCCACTACCAGGAGCCAGAGGTCATGGAAATTTCCATCCCTTTTTATTTCAGGCCCTGTCTGCTGCCCCCAGCTCTCTCTCTCACCTGGGCCCCTGTCATCTATCACCCCTCTATGTCCACTCTTCTTTGCCTCCCCTGCTCCATGCTTCTTCCTGCAAAGGAGAGATAAAAGGGACAGCTGCATGTTTTTTCAGGGCAACTTCACGCTGACAGCCTACCACTTGCTTCCATTTCCCCGCTCCCTCCCTTTCTTCTTTCTGTGATTGCCTTGGGAGCTTACTAAGTGTGAGCTAGTGGCTCACAGAGAGACAGGCTGCTGCAAAGCTGGAGAGATGGCGGTGAGGCCCAGAAGGCCCTGCAGGTAGGGGGAGAAGAGGCAGATGCAAACAAAGACACCAAGATGCAGAGAAACAGACACAAATGGACAGCGACAGAAGAGAGACATAAGATGTGGCAGAGAGAGAAGCCAGAGACACAGCCAGTGACAGAGGCAGATGGAAAGAGATGCAGATTGCCAGAGACAAAAACAGAGAGAGATGACTGAAATAGGTAGAAACAGAGACACAGAGAATGGGCCAGAGAGGTGAATGTGGAAAAGAACAAAGAGACAGAAAAGATTATTGAGCTCCGGGGTGGAAGTAGGGATGTGTCCAGGGATATGTGTGTGTGTGTGTGTGTGTGTGTGTGTGTGTGTGTGTGTGTGTGTGTGTGTGTGTCTATTACCATATAGCTCAGGTTTTTAAGCCACATTATCTTTCATTGAGATGGACACAGGAAAGTGAGTGCTGAGATATCTTGAAAGATAAGAAGAAGATATGTCCCTTTTCAAGCAAGTGGCTGGGGGTTGAGGCTAGGCGGTAAGCTCAGGAGACTGGGAGGGGTTTCCTTGGAGATTTCTTATGCCGTGTGTTTGGCTCGATAGCATTGGCTCTGTCGGTTGGGGGAGACGGCAGGGTCTGAACTGTGAGCACATCCCCAGCTGCCTCCACCCCACCTGTGCTGCGTGCTCCAGCTCTGAACCTGGAGGGAAGAAAGAGGGGGCAATGCAGCCCCTGCTCTGGGCAGGGGTGGAGGGTCCCAGGCTGAAAAGACAGGCAAACTCCTGCCTTTGGGGAGCCCTGGGTCTGAGTAGAGATTTAAACCTCATTCAGTTCTTCACCAAATAGTTCTGGAACCTGTGCCAGGCTCGGTGCCAGGACCTGGAGTCATGGTTGAAGGCAAAAGCCACATGCTCCCTGCATAGGTTGTAGTCTAGTAGAGCAGACAGACCCCAAACAAACTGCAGTTACATAATGACAAATTGGGTTAAATGCTACAAAGGAAAGGAGTGTCACACAGGAGGGAATGATGGTAATGGGGGCCTCCTTAGACCGTGTGCTCAGGAAATCTCTCCAATCGGGGGATATTGTGACCAGGACCTTCCTGGTGAGGAGCCGCCAAGAGGAAGACTGGATGTGGCATGGGGTGGGGAGTGGGGAAACAGGGCCCAGGAGGAGGGAACAGCCCCAGCAAAGGCCACAAAGCAACACCAAGCTTGGGCACTGTACCAAGTCCTAAGAAGGGCCTGAATGGCGGGGGCAGTGAGCCAGGGGGTGTCTTGAGTAAGATGGGCCAAGTGGGCAAGAGCCTGCAGGGCAAGCCCTCTGAGGAGTGTGGATTTTATTCTAAGGACACTGGGAGAGACATGGGTGAGTAGTATCCATCCACATGTGTCAGGCACTGAGCTCGGGGCTGGGACCCAGTGAAGGTGTCGGGATAGAAGTAAGAGGGTTGCAGAGCAGAGGAAACCAACACATCTGATCAGGTCACTCCTTTTCTTAACTCCCTTCAGTGGCCCCCACCACCCTCAGGAAAAGGTCCAGACTCCTTAGCAGGGCTGGCAAGACCTTCGCACCCTGTCCCCCTTTCCTCCCCATCTACTCCCCCCTGGCCATTCCTCTGCCTCAGACTCAATGCTCGGTGCTGTGTCCTCCACCTGGAACACCCTCCCCGCTGCTCTCTCGCTCCCGCTGCCCGACTCCCAGCCAGCCTTCAGGACTTAGTTCCGGCCTCCTTCCATGGGTGAAGCTTTGGCCGAGCCTGGCGCCGTCCTCAATGGAACTGGCCACTCCCACCCCTGTGGGCCTCACAGCACAGGCGCCCAGGAACACTTCACTGCCCTTGGCTGCTTGTAAGCCCGTCTCCTGGATGGAGTCCTCAAGAGCAGGTCTGAGCTCGTCAGAATTCCCAGGTGAATGACCCACCCGTGGTCACGGAGCTGATTAGAGGTTGAGCTCTTGGTCCAGAGGGGCTGTTCCAGCTCCTCCTCTCCAACCCCATCTCATGGTAATCGGAGCTGAACCCCAGTTTGTAGGGAGAAGAGACTGGAAACCAGAGTCTAGGAGGTTGGCCTAAGAAATCCTTCCAGCCTTTTGTTTTATGACATCCGTGAAAACAAGCTGGGTCACCAGCAGCTCTACTGGAGAAACTTCAGCCAGAGTTCTCACTGTAGCCACAGCTGCTCAAACCATCATGGTCTGATCTGGAAATACAGCCTCAGTATGTGCCGGGGTCTCCGGCTGTATGCAAAGGACGCAGGCATCATCAGGTTGGACCAAGTGATCCATTCAGCTCTTCATACATAAAATTTTAAAAACGTTAAAAACATTTTTTTGAGGACGTGAATACAGGTCAGAAATCAGAAGAAAGGGCAGGTCGTGGTTTGGCAATAGGGGTCGGGGCTCCCAGCTGGGAGGGGGGTGACCGAGGGGCCTGGATGTGCTGAGGTAATTGAGGCAGGGACCTGGTGAGAAGGTCGGGGAGGGAAAATGCTGCCCACTAGCCGTCAGGGGTGGATAACTCAGGGCAGCGTCCCGGCTGGGCCAGCGTGAAAGTCTGCTTAATCCTAGGAAAGTGAATCTGCCGCAGACAGATTTTTTTTATCCAATTTGCCTTCATCTCCTCCAGGACTGCATGTGTTACCAGGGCAAAGGCCAAGAAAAAGCTTGTCCCCCTAGGAGGTAACCTGTCTGAGACGCTTGCTGTGCTTCTATTTCAAGGAAGACATGGGCATCGGTGTCACGGCACCCCCTTGGGACCTGGGGATGGGCAGTGGGGCACAGAGATGACAAGTCAGGCAGAGGTGGGGAGAGGTCAGGAGAAGCAAGGCAGGGGCTAAGTGAGCCTGGGAAGAAGGAAGTATCGCAGAAAATGGTGAAAATTCATGAGGCTCCCAGCCCACTACCACTGGGAGGCAGCAGGAGGAGGGTCCGTGGAGGGCCTGCCCCCGAAAGATGGAAAGCTGGGAGAGAGAGGATTTGGAGGCCAAGGCTAACTGCTCCCATGGCTGTTGGTTCCTCTCTCCCTGAGCAGCACTATGGGGGGAAGGGGGGTTTCTGAAATCCAGCGTGGTTTGCGTCTCCATAAACCAGTTCCCAGAGGACCACACGACTAAGCAGGAGCCCTAGATGGCCAGACCACCCCATCAGCATCTACTGAGGCTGGGACTGCACTTGGTACCCGCAAAGAAGGTCCCACTCTGCCCTCAGCCTGACAGCCAAGACAGCTGCTTTCAGCCCCATGTTGGACAGCAAGGCAAGCAGGCCCGAGTGGGAGGCAGAAAGAGGTTCAGGGGGCCTGAATGGAACCGCCTGGCCTAGAGGGATGTGGCGGCCTCACTTCCAGGCAGAAAGATGAACAGGAATCGAGAGAAGCCAGGGGTTGGGATGAGTAGAGGAAAAAAGAAGAGGCAATGGAAGCTGCTGTAACAGGCAAGCACCCACATCTCAGTGGCCTGACCTCTAAAAGTTCACTTCTCCCTCAGTCACAGTCTGATGCAAGTGTTGCTGTTGGGGTGGCCTGCTGCGTGACCAGCTGGGGCCCAGCCTCTGTCCCTCTTGTGGCTCTGCCTTCCTTTAAGATCTCTGACTCCTCCCTGATCAGCCAACAGGATAGACACTCAGGAGGGTGCACCCAATTTTTGATCTCTGCCTGGAGGGGGCCCTGCACGTGTTCCACTGGTGAGAACTAGAGACACTGCCCCACCCAAACACAAAAGGGGTCTGTAAAAGGGGTCACTGGCCGGGTAGCCGCTCCTCGGCCAAAAACTCCACGCCATGGAAAGTGGGTCCTGAATTGTGGAGGATTGCAGGCCAGCTCTTCCTCCAGTACTAGTATTTCTTGGACAACTGTTTTGGGCCAGGCCTTTTATAAAGTGTGATTTATTCTATTCTTTATAACAACCCTTGAAAAGTAAAGACTGTTAGACCCGTTTTATGCCGGGAGAGATGGAAGCTCATAGAAGTTAAGAGGCTTAGCCCAAGGGGGTGAGGTCTGGATTTTAACGCAGGTACTTGCAGGTCAGGGCCCATGCAAGACATTTCCTTTTGCCGCTCACCAAGCCAGTTCTCTAGAAGATGTCAGAGATGGAGACAGACAAAAAGGAAGTTGGTGGGGGTGGGGTGGGGTGAGGACTAAAGGGAGGGAGGACAAGAAAGAGGAAGGTACAGATAAAAGGAGAAAACTGAGATTCCCACAGAGAGGAGAAAGTAGGGAAGATTGAGATGAGAAAGAACTGGAAGGAGATCCAGGAGGGCCAGGCCCCTCCCCTCTTCATACCTCATCTGGCTTCCGGACCACTCAAGGCCTCCCGCTCTGTGAGCTTTCTCTGCAAGGGTCTGCTGTCCCCCGTGGACCTGCATTCGAATCCTGCCCCTGAGTGTTCTGGCGCTGGATCTTGAACGGTTGAGCGCTCAGTGAAGATGCAGTGCATGAAAGTGCTTTATAAACACTGACAGAAATGGTCCTAGGGGCGTTGGGGGGCGGGGTGGACGGGGGCGGTTTGCCCGAAGGAGCAACAGGGTGGGGAGAGGCCTGGGGACTGGGCAGCAGCACAAAGCCCGGCTGGGAGGGAGGGGAGGGTGGAAATAAGGCACCTAAAGGCCGCAGTGTCTCCCTGTTGCCCTGTCAAGAGCAGCTTTCCTGACAGGGAGGGTGACTCTTGAAATGAAAAGTGAATGGGTTGCTAAACTGCTTTACTTCTCTGGCTGTGTCATCGTGGTTGGCATGGGGCTCTAATGAGGGACCATGCATCACTTGACCCTCTCACCCCAGCAGATGATAGAGGGTGACTGCTCCCCACTTGCCGGCCCTGGAACAACCCGCCGCTGCACGCTGCACAGCTTATAAATTGTTATGGCCCATTGAAGAGCTCGCCCTTAAATGTCACTTACCCAGGAATTAAGGTGAAGACAGGCAGAGGGACCTGCCATTGGCACAGCCCGAGGTGGGGGCTGATGGGGGGGGTCAGCCTTTTCGGGAAGGACAGTTGGACACAAGGTCTGGGGTTAATAAAAAAGATGCCCCCATCGCCGGGGGATCATTATCTCCGATAATTATCCCTGCTCCTGGGGCAGGGAGCAGGGACAGGCTTGGAAGGCTGTATCATCTGAGCGGACTGGCTAAGAATATAGACCTGAACTGCGGTCCCGGGGTCCCCATCCCCACCTGCCTCCTCTCTCTGTCTCTCTCCCCTCCCTCTCCCTCCTCCCTTTCCCCATCCCTCCCTCTCCTTCACCTCTTTCTTCCAATTTGCTCCCTCACTCCAGGTGTCTGCATGGCTCACAGGTTTCTCTTTGTCCCACTGGACCCTGAGGGCAGAATTGAGGAGGATCTTAATGAGTCTGACCCAGGCCAGTGGGCCCTGGTTGAGGGTACCACTCCAGAGGGATGGGCCAGCTTCACTTTCTAACTGTGGGAGCAAGGAGAGGTCAGCTTCCTGCTTCTCCCTGGAGGCCCTTCTCTGGAGGAAGGTAGACCATGAGACCTGAGACTGTGGTACCCCCCAGTGATGACCCTTCACACCTCTTCTCTCTCCTGTAATCTTTTTTTTTTTCATTACAAAACAAATCCACATCCAGAAAAGGTCATGAGACAAATGTTCCATTTAACGAATTATTTTAAAGCAAACTCAAGGACCAGAATATGGCCAGCACCCAGCGACCCCGTGGATCCTTCCCCATCCACCTTCTCCTTCCCTCAGGTCCCGGGCAATCACTTCCTGTTGCTCTTTATAGTGTGTGAGCTCCTTCAACCATACGGTGTAGTTAGGCGCGTTTCTGAACTTTACATAAATACAATCATATGTTATGTATTCTCTGCGTCCGGCTTCTCCCAGCCGACCTGGTAGTGTTTGTGCGTCTCTTCCGCGTGGTTGGTGTGGTCACAGTTCATTCATTCTCACTGTCGTAGAGAGATTGTCATTGGCTGTGTGCCCCAGCCCAGGTCTCCCCAGCGGCAGCACCTTATTGCTTTGGGGACAAGTCTCTGACAATCCTCCCAGCAG
The DNA here is from genome assembly GCF_003676395.1 of Aethalodelphis obliquidens. Lineage (NCBI taxonomy): Eukaryota > Metazoa > Chordata > Mammalia > Artiodactyla > Delphinidae > Aethalodelphis > Aethalodelphis obliquidens. The sequence continues at coordinate 9,629,651 of NW_020837975.1, read as the reverse complement.
CCTGAGGCCTGGTCACAGAGGGTCCTCTGCAGACAGATCGCGTAGTGAGGAGCGCTGGGGCTGAACTGAACCCTAGCCTCCGGGCCGTGCCCCCAAGCTCTCACAACCCGCTGGGGGTGCTGCGTGCTAACAGGGAACCTAGGGAGACTTTGGCCCCCACAGAGAGAAGTTCTAATGGCATCCCAGACGTTGGCACCAGTGGCTGGCGAGAGAACGTGAAATAGCATTTGGTGCCCAACTGTTGCCTGGTAGATGTTTGCTGAGTGAGTGAATGACCACCCTCCTGGGAGCCCTCAAACCAGGCTGTTAGGTGGCCAGCCCTTCTTGCCTTCCTCCCAGCTGCCAAGCAGCCAGCTCTTGGCACTTGCATCTCTTTCTGAGACTCCACAGGCCAGCAGACCCCTCCCAGACTCATAACCTCCCTCCTGCCTTCCCTCTGGGTGAGATTAACTGCTCTACACTTACTAACTAACTGCTCCCAGAGCCGGGAAGGAACTGTATGGATGCCGCCTGTCACCTGTTGCTGTCTCCCACCCGCTCCTGCCTGCAAGTTCCCCTTAGGTCTGATCTCCATCCCCAGACCCGACTTTGCTCCTTTGCTGGCTCTGATGAAGTTGAGGGAGAGGAGAGGTACAGCAGAAATAACACATCAGTTGAGTTTGCAAGGCAGTTTTCAAGGTAAAAAGCATTTCCTAACACACTAATTGAGTGCGGGTGGTTATTACCATCCTGTTCTAAGTAGTTTACATTTTTAACTCATTTGACCCTCAGGACTACCCATGCAGTAGGTGCTATTATTATCCCCACGTTACAGAGAAGGGAGCTGAGACGTTAAGGAGCTTGTCCAAGGTAGAGACGCCAGATAAAATACAGAATAAGCAGTTAAATTTGAATTTCAGATAAACAAGGAATGTTTAAAAGTATAAATATGTCCTGAATGTTGCATATGAAATTCATATGGGCATCTTGTATTTTTGATTTGCTAAATCTGGCACCCCGAGTCCAAGGTCACTGAGCAAGTGATGGTGGAGTCAGGATTCAAACCCCAGCTTGCCATTGCCCTCCGCTCCGATGGGATCTGCACTAAGGCCTGACAGCTGGCAAGAGAAGCAGATGGATTTGAGGCCATTTAGTAAATCAAACCAGCAGGGCTAGCAAACAGATTTGATATGGAGGCTTAAAAAAGCCCAGTTTCTGGCTCCTGTAGAGTCGGCGAGGAGACTTCTTGCCGGAGATCACTCCAGCAAGAGGAGGCAGAGCCTCCAGATGCCAAGGCCAGGGTCCATGGGTGGGGGGGGGGGGGTCCAGGTCACCTGGCGGGGTGCCGATGGTCACACCCTCTAATCCCTGTTCTCCACCTAATCACCCAGGGGGTGGCCCAGCCTGGCTCAAACCCAGGCACCTCAGTCCTCCCAGCTCTCCAGTGGCCCCCACTTCCAGCCCATACACAAACCACTTAATCTGACTGCCAGGATGTCAGCAGGGCCTGCCCTCTGCCTTCCATCCTGCCCTCCCCCTCCCCCAGGGCCAATCGCCTTATTTAGATGTCATGTAGCCACAAGACTCCCCAACTGTAAAAATTGCAAAAATGAACGTGATGGTGTCTGAGGCTGCAGACGCGGATACAGGCTTTTATTTTGCACCAAATAACACATTTAATTACTTCTTGGAGGGGAAGCCTGTTTGGCAGGTAGTGAAGGCAATGCTAATAATAGCACTTTGCACGGAGGGCCTCAAACACAGAGGAAGAGCCATGAAAGGGTCCCGTTTCTGTTCCAGACAACTTGAAAGCTCCACGAACACTCATGCCTCCTCAAGGGCAGAGGAATTGTGAAGAAAATGCTGTGGGTTTTTGCTTTTAACTCACTGTTTTTTTGATCCTTTCCAGCCATCAGAACATAGGAGCCCTGGAGAGACTGGGGTGGGGGTCGTCGTCTGGTGGAAAGAGAATGTGGAGGTGGGAGCACACTCCCTCTTCCCCGTCTTTCCACCCCATCTCAAAGGGCAGGGCCAGAGGGAGCCCCCCAAGATCATGCTTACCCTGGCTGGGGCACAATTTTGTGCGAAGAGCATAGAATAGTGAATCAGGAGAATCTGTTTTGCCAGTTTGGGCAAATTGCGCTCCGTGTCCAGGCTTCGGTCCTGCTGTGGGATGTTGGGCCTCATGTTCCTCACCTGTTAAATGGGGCCTTATGATGCCTACAGTACAGGGATGTTGTGAAGGTTGAGTCTAGGGTCCCATCTACCATTAAAAATCTCTGTGATTTAGGAGGCAGAATGCTCCCCTGAGCACCTGGGGCGCCACCACCCACAGACCATGGTCCTGGTGTGCCCAGCTTCTCAGCTGCTCAGGGCTATTCCCCGGGCAGGCTGCAGTCAGTCCCGGCCTGTCTGGGGGGTGCTGGGCCGCCATGCCTGCAGGCCTCACTGCAGCCAACAGGCCCAAGTGGGGTTGCCTCCCTCCCTGGCAAGGGGGTCAGCTGGAGCTTGAGGAGATGCTGGTCCCCAGGAAGATGTCCATCAGCATCCTGGAGGGCTGGCTGACGGCCCGCTACTTCCTGCCCAGACTGAATACTGGGGGCCCAGGGACTGTGTTTCCAGCCCAATTCTATAAGTATTTGCCTAGCCAGTGGGGGAAGGGGCCGAGCAGAGGGTCAAGGGCGTCCCAGATTCTGTGCAAAAACTTACTAAATATCCACTAGCAGAATAATCACACACACGCACACACACACACGCATACACACACACAGACACGCATACACACACACACACACACACACACACAAAATCTCTATGGTTTAGATCTAGCTTCTGCCACTCAAACATAGAACTAGAAGTTGCCTTAGAGCCCATCAGGTTTGACTAACTCCCTAACCCATTTTACAGATGAGGAAACTGAGGCCCAGAGAAGGGGAGTGCCTTGTGAGTTGTATCAGTGCTGGGACCCAAACTGGGCTGTCTGTCACCCCTGCAGGGCACTTTCTCACATGCCTCCTGGCTTGCTGCTGTGTGCTCTTGGGGAAGTCGCTACACCTCTCCAGGCTCCGTTTTTGCCTTCACTGTAGAATGAAGGCCTGGGATTAGATGCCAAAACACTGTAGGAGAATGAGCCAGAGAGGCCTGGACATAAATCCTGGCTGTGTGACCTGGGAGAGTAATGTCAGCCCCCGAACCTCAAACACCGTCACCCTCACTAGCGCTGTCACCCCAGCTAGTCTTGCTCTGTGGAGACCCTATTCATTCTAAGTTGCTTTTCTTGGACAAACTCATTTATTTCTGACAACAACCCGGGGAAGTGAGTCCTATTATTAACACCCATTTATAGATGAGGCAACCGAGGCCCACAGGGGTTAAGTAAGTTGCCCAAGGTCATGCATCTCTTAGGGGTGTCACTGGGAAGGATTCGATGTCCATTGTGTACACCAGTGGCTGGCACATAGTGGGCCAGGCACACGGTAAGCATCAGTGCCCCAACCCTACCTCCAGTCTAGTCAGTACCTTCTAGGCGTCTGTCATTACAGCCAAGACTCACAAGTGTCAGGAGACCTTTTACACACCATATGGCTATAGAATTAATAAAGTGTTGTAACCAAAGATTGGGAAAGAGATTAGGGTACTCAGCTCCTGGAGTGGAACTATTAAAAAAGAAAGAAGCCCCTCAGCTCCGCATTGGAGGAGTGGGAATGGGGCCCAGGCTTCCTCTTAGATGCTGGGCAAACACCAGGCAAGGGAGCATCCCTAACCAGCTCAGCGTGTCTGCTGTCGGCCATAAAGACGCAGATTATTGGCGCTGTGGTGACGGGAGAACTGAGGAGTAACAAAAGGACCTCTTTAGAGGGGGATAAGGAGGCAGGTTTATTACCCTCTGCAAAGAGGGATACTTGGAGCCGGAATACCCACCCTGATGACAGGTGACAGAGCCCACCTCACCAGGCCTCGGGGCTGCGACCCTCCACCAACCTTTGGTCACAGGTGGGGGGATGAATCAGACTCAGCAGGGCCTTTGTTCCTCATCCTTGTCCCCCTGGGGACACGTCTACCACCCCCATCACAACAGCAGAGGTCAGAATGGACTTCCTGACCTGCATCTTCACCTATCCAGGCAGAACTGTTCCCACCTTCCTCTGTCTTTCCTGATGCAAGAGTTGACTGCCTGGGTTCAAATCCCACTTCTGCCTCTTGCTGGCTGTGTGATCTTGGGCAAGTTACTTCACCTCTCTGTGCTTCAATGTCATCATCTGTGAAATGGGTATAATGACAGAAGCCACCTCATGGGATTGGTGTGGGGATTATATGAGGCTTGCAAAGTGCTTAGTCCAGTGTGTGACACTGATGTGTGACACTCAATAAATGTTGCTTTTTATTATTATTAAGACCAGTTTGGCTCTTACCATATTATAATTTGATCATGAGTCTGTCTCCCCAACTAGACCTTGGGCTCTGGACCTCTCATGTCCTCCTAACAACCTCATAACATCGTTATTATTGTCACCATTTCAAAGATGATGACACAAGCTCAGAGATATTAACCGATCACACAACTGGTACCAGCCAGCAGGCAGATCTCAAAGTGGACTTTATGGCCCTTACACTTTGCTCCCAGGGCCTCAGCCTGGTGGCCTCCAGGGGCTCCCATTTCTGCTGTCTTAGCCTGTGGCTTTGTGCTGGCCTGCTAGGCAATAAATAATTAAAGATGTCACCCCGGACTTTAGGCAGGAAATAGTTAAAGTAACCTCAGCTCCGGAGGGCACAGAGGCCAGAAGCTGGGTTTGCTGGGCTCTGGGATGTGGGGTGCCAGGAAGCTGAGATGATCCGAGTTGTGGAGGGCAGCTGCCGCCACTCAGACAGAAACACCAGCCCAAGGCCCTTCATCACCAGAAACATGCTGCTGCTGAGAGAGCTTGTGCACACACGGATCCAGAGACACACAGGCACACACACACAGACACATGGGCACACACACACACTCTCATACGTGCCCACTGACTCCTGTAAAGCTGTGTCAGAGGGAATCACTGTGTCTACTTTCTAAGGAGAGAGACTCAGTATTTAATGGAGCTGCCTGGGGGCTCCTTGTCATATAGGAGGGATTTAGGTGATCATGGAAAATACAACTCGAAGACTGGCACTACAGCGAGGGGAGGTGGGGTCCCTAGAGTTTTCCTCAGCAGGAGTACAATGTGCAAGGGTGAGGGGTCAGAGAATCTTAGGGTTAGCAGATCTGATCTCCCCTGACCAACGTCCATCCAAACAAGTCTATGTCTCCACCCTTCCCCTCCACCTGCAGGGGCTTCAGGTTTTAGTGGACATCAGATCCACCTGGAGGATTAACTTAAAAATTCAGATTCCTGGGCCACCCCACCAGAGATTATCATCCCCACTTAGCAGGGGTGGCAACCGAGACCCAGAGAAGCTAGATAACTTGCCCAGGACCATACAGCAGAGCCAGAACTAGTCCAGGAGCCAAGCTCTGAACCACCATGCTAGGCTCTGTCTCAGGTACCTGTAGGCCCAGGTGTAGGCATCATATAATCTCTGCAATGAATCCCTTGGGGGAGCAAGATGGTGGAGCAAGGGGCCAAGCTGGGCAAAAAGGGTCAGGACCCCAGGCTCAGAGGCAGGAGTTCCAGGCAGAGCTCTGTTTCCACTGGGGGCTACAGACTCAGAGAAGAAACTGAGGCGCAGGTGCAGCTGTGTGGGCTGACTCGACCAGGCTGCAAGACAAGTACCTGGTAGTCGAGGACACTGGCTCTGCACTTCACGGGGACTGTGTGACATTGGACAAGCGACTTGGCCTCTCTGCACCTATAGAAAAACTGGGATAACAACGATCCCTACTACACAGGGCTGATATGAGGATTAAGTGAGCTAATGCACATATCCTAGCACCAGGGAGGGCTTGTTCCAATGGCAGTTTAGCCTCCTACAGACTCAGCCATGGGTGACCCCTCTGGCAGGGGCTGGGCGCACAGCCTAGAAGCTGCCTCCTGGCCCACCCTGGGTCACCTTGAAGCCAGCGTGACCTACCTTCCTCTCCAGGAGGAGAGAAGAAAGGAGGCCAACGCTGGCTCCAGATGTAGCCAATCCAATAGAGCTTCTTGCCCCCGCCCTGGGCTGCCATCTGTGCAGGGCTGGATGCACCTGCCAGTCTCAGAGGGTGGTTAATTTATGACCCTCCCTGCTCCTCCTCTACACCAAGCCAGAGGGACCTCAAGCCCCAGACCTCAGCCTCTCAACAGGAGAACCAGGGGAAACAATCTACACAAGTTCCAGCTTGAATTCCCTCCTTCCCAGGGACAGTTAGCCAAAGGGACATGGACATGAGGCCTGCTTCCTTTGACTCCATCTACCAAAGCCTTGGCCTCGCATCTACACCTCATCAATCCACACACTTTACCAGGAGACAGAAGGGCAAGCCAGCAAGGGCAGGGGCAGCCTGGGTCCAACCTCTGGTGCTTACAAGCTATGCAACCTTGCACAAATTGCTCACCCTCTCTGTGCCTCTGTTTCCTCACCTATAAACTGGAGATAATAATAGAAACCACCTCCCAATGCTGTTGTAAGCATTAAATAATAATAGACAAAGATTTCAAACAATCCCAGGCACATGGTAAATGTCAATTGTCATTATCAGCTGCTGGTCCTTCTGGTGTCCTTGTGGGCCCTGGAGGGTCTAGATACAAATAGTGAGGCAGAAGGACCACACAGTGGTGAAGGGGAGGAGCAGAGGGTGTCTGAAAGGAGCAGCGGCAGAAGTGGTGGGAGGTGGGGGGTCTTTCTAAGGAAGAGAAGTCTGGGCTGAGGTTGCCCAGCCTGGCTCCCGCTTCCCCTCCTTCATTCTGCACTTCGCACTCTGCTCCGCTCCTGAGGGAGAAACAGACACAGAGAACTCATCTGCTGTCAGGTGTCCCCCACTCACAAGGCCGCCCTCAGGCTACCACCATTCCTTTAAGGTCTCTGCCTCCAGGATGGGTTGGCCTAGGACTTCATTGGGACGGGGTGGTCGCCGCTGTTGGGGAAGGTGGAGTGTGCAGTGGGAACCAGAAGGCTCTGTTGGCTTCAGGAGTAGCCGGCAGGAGCCCCGATCAGAAGGCGTCTCGTCCTAACTCTACATGGGGGTGAGGCTCCCTCACATGTGGTGTCTCCCCACTCAAACTTCCAGCTCTCTGAAGAAATGGTCACTCTTCTCTCCTCTCATTCTGGGGCTCCCTGAGGACGGGGCTGTGTCTCCCCTCAGTCTCCTTCCCGGGTGTCACCTCACTTATCTCCTAGAACAAGACTTTGGCCTCATGGCTGCTCTAGGGAGGGCATGATGGTGCTCCATTTACTCAAAAATTGCTTTCATCCTGTCTGGATCGGTGGGAAGCAAGATAGAGAATTAAAGTCCTGGCAGGAAGTGGAGAGACCCAGTGAGAGCCACAGGGTCCATGTTTCGGTGGTGAGAGCTGATGGAGGTCGTGTCCAGGCCATACCCTCTTTTCTGGTCCTGCCCCAGGCTCAGCCAGCAGCTTTCACAGGCCTGTCCCTGGCTTCAGGAGCAGGGAGGAGTGTGGATGGCTCCCCTACGCCCAGCTCAATCCCAAGTCCCAGAGGGAAGCTCCTGTGCCCTGGGGGCCAGAAGGTCCACCTCTGCACATGAACTACACTGCTTGCTTGAGTTTGAGTTTCTGCCCAACTAGTGTTTGTTGAATGAATAATCGCAAACATGCCGGCCAGTTATTCCCCAGCCTAGATGGCTCACCTCTACTGACCTCCATCTTTCCATATCCTCCAAAGTCAGCCCACATTCCCAACCTGCTCAGCCGCAAATTCTCTCTACCTTCTCTGACCCCCTGTGGCACACAAGCGTGGCCCTTGAGCCCAGTCCCCAACCTTGGCACTTATTAGACTCACTAGAGGAGTTTTCTAAAACACTAATGGCTGGGCTCCACCACCAGGGATTCTGATTTAGTTGGCTGGGGGTGGGGTGGCAGGACATTGATTCTGTTTAATTCCCCAGGTGGTTCTGACATGCCACCGTTGTTGAGAACCAAAGGACCAGGCTGTGTTCGCCATGGGTGAGAACAAAGGGACCAGGCTGTGGTCTCCTCCATAGAAAGGAGGAGCTGATTTTAACACTAAATCTCAGTGCCTAGCACTGTGCCTGGCTCATAGTAGGTGCTCTATAAATGTTTGTTAATAAACGATTTCGTGACAGATGAGCCAGTTCCCTTTCTGGAGGTGTCTGAAGGTAAACAGGACTGGAGTCGGTCTTCCTCTCCAGCAGGTGAGGCAGTGATTAAGAGTTTATCTCTGTTGATGGATAGACTGAAAATTCTATCAAGCAACACAGGTGGCCAAATTCTGCCACCTCTTTGGCCTTGGGCAAGTTGAACCTCAGTTTCCTCATCTGTAACTGGGGCTAATAACACCCTCTACCTCACAGAGATCTTTTGAGGAGAATGGAGAGCGTATCCATAAAGGCTAAGCTCAGGCTGTTTGTGCTCATCTGGATCCTGGCAGGAAACAGACGGTTTATTCAAACCACTGAGGAGAGTTTACCAAAGCAGGTGTTTGCAGAGATATGCACAGGGTTGAGGAAGGCAGCAAGGGGGTGGTGCAGAACCCCAGGGCTGGCACCACTGGGGCACTGTTAGCACCCCTAGACCTACAGGGGTACAGAGAGGAAGCAGGAACCCAGAGACAGAGCTACAGTAAAGGAGAGGGGCCAAGACAGGCACCATGAGCACTGAAGGAGTGGCCCCTGCATCCTGAAATACCTACCTCAACCCCACTCTCTCCCCGCTTCATCTCCCAGTGGTGCCTCCCGCTGGGCAATGCCAACAAGAGGAGTTCACTTCACAGGAAGCCTGGGGGATGCAATCCACAGAGGTAGCCTCCCAGGGCACAGGGCAGGGTGGCAGAGGGCAGAGGGTGGATTTGGAGGAGCAGACAAGATATCCAGCACCCTGACATATGGTAAACGCTGATGAAATTTTATTACTAGTATTACTGTTCACGTGGCTCACGTGGACTATGGCGTCCAACCTTGCTATTTAACAGTATTGTAGGTACGCATCGGGTTTCCTGAGCATAGCAGATGGTCCAGGGGCCGGGCCCAGCCCCATCTGCACACAGCAGGTGCCCTGTACACACCAAAGGAAGAAGTGACAGCACATCTCCATGTTCAGCCATGGGCTTCAGCTTGTTTGACAAGCCATAAAAATGGTTTTGCGATAGCAAGCTTCATTAAAATGGAAGCACGGCGCTCTAGTATGCAAATGGGGCCACTTTATTACTCTTTAATCTGTTTACAGAAAGCCCATATTTGGTGTACACCATTTTGTAAATAGTTACAAATGGGCGTGTTTGCTGCCTCCAAAGCTGTGGAGTCCTTGGGTAAACAGGCTGAAACGGTGTCTGAACACTGCACTTGGTTACTCTTAATAGAATCTGACATGCTCCTCAAAATGTGTGGGAGGCTTGGAGGGAGGACCCAAAGTGTGGTGTGTGTGTGTGTGTGTGTGTGTGTGTGTGTGTGTGTGTGTGTGTGGTGTGTGATGTGTGTGTGTCTTAGGGTGAATCATACCCTCTCTGGACTCAGTTTCTTGATCTATACAATAAGTGACCTGGGCCAGATGGTCTCCACAGCATTGGCAGCTTTCCTATGCCACGACTTTGCGCTTTCTCTACCACCCTAGAAACTACAAACCTCTCTGAACCACCAGCTTTCCAATCAATTCCCAGGGGAAGCCCTCTTCACTAAATGAAATAAAACCTACAAATTACCAAATGCATTTTGAAAATGGGTCAAATCGAATGAAGAATACTTAATGGAGTGTAACTATTCCAGTGACAGTTCAAATAGCTACGCTGTAGCCCCCCAAAGCAACAATATTCATAAATCCATCAGCACTCTCAAATCCCAGTTTCACTCGTTATTAGCTGTGAGATATCGGGAAAGTTACTTAACCTCTGTGCCTCAATGTCCTCATCTGTAAAGAGGGGATAACAATACCCTCCTCGTGGGGCTGTTGAAGGGATTAGATGAGTCTTGCAAACCATTCAGGACGGGATGTGGCACCAGCAACCAGGGAATTGAACCCGGCCCACAGCAGTGAAAGCACCAAGTCCTAACCATTAGGCGTCCAGGGAATTCCTGCCAGCTCACCCATTGTTAACTACTGTCATTCTTATTATGCACGGTAGTGTATTTCTATTAAAGAGAAAGAATTTAGGACAATCTCTGTTACAAAAAGCTGCCCATGCAGCAGAATCTGTCCTGTCCTGAGGAAGTGACCTAGGCCCCAAGTCACTCTCCATCACGTCCACCTGGCTTACTTACCTCGCAGCACTCATCACAACCTAAACGTCCCTTCTCTCTCTTTTTTTTTTTTTTTGGCCACACCACGTGGCATGTGGGATCTTAGTTCCCCCACCAGGGATGGAACCTGTGCCCTCTGCAGTGGAAGCACAGAGTCTTAACCATCAGGTGGCTGGATGGCCAGGGAAGTCCCCAAACTGCCCTTCTTATTTATCTCTCTGCTTATTATCTATCTCTCCCCAACTAGGTGTGGGGTCCATGAGGGCACAGTCCTATTCATGGCTGTCTCTCCAGCGCCTAGAACGGCATCTGACTCATTCTCCATAAATTCTTCTTCAATGAATGAACAACTACATCGGCAAAGCACGTGGTGTTGGCCAGATGTGAGGGTGAACTCTGGAAACCTTGGTCAAGGTCGGGTCCTAAGGGAATGCCACATACATGCATCACATGTTTTAACACACATATCCAACCTCTAAAGTCTCAGTTCATAGAACTGTCCATTAACTGGATTTTTATTTTGACTTTAGGATAAAGCAAGATCAGAAAAGAACACAGAAAAGTAACAAAACAACATCCTGTTCCTTGGGGTAAAGTCCCGGGCCCAGCACCCTTTAGGCCATCTCCTGGGCCTCCCTTGGAAGGCCTGGGGAGGGGTGACTTCTTGCCTTGGAAATGGCCTCCCAGGGAGCAGAATCTCTCTGGTGAAGATGAGGCACCCTTTTGGGGGCCCAGGGCTTTAGAGTTTACAAAGTTCTCTTGGAGCACTCACCCCACCTGATCTCTCCTTGTGAGAAGGGAAAGCCCCAACTCCCGCCAGGTCTCCTCCTTCCCCCCGCCGCACCCCATTTTACAGATGCAGAAGCCAGGGGTGGAGGCAGGACAGACTTGTCAGCCTCCCCACAGCCTAGACGGGGCTCTTTCCAATAATACCTCAAGGTCTCCACAGAAAGGAATATTAATCACCTTGCTGACTAAAGCAAGGATACGGGTTTGTGCATTTCAAATAAATTTTCAACTACAAAGGGAATGAAACTAAAAGGAATGGGCTACTCTCTGTTAACCAGAATATTCTATTAACCAGGAACATACACCCCACCCCCAACACTCTAGCTGGAAGCATAGATGGATGACCTTAAAGATCATCCTTTTCAGGGCTTCTCAGGATTTTAGAAGTTATGTTTCTAACTGATCATCTAGCAAAGATTCAGGACCCAGCATGATGAAAACAAAGAGCCCACATTTCCTAAGAAGTGTTTAAAGGCATTCTGTTATTACATTAATAATACCCAACACCTATCAGGTATGCCTTTATTGTGCTCCAGACACTGTTCTAAGCCCTTCATATCACAAACTTATGATATATCGTGTTCTCCACTTTATAGATGAGGAAACTGAGACACAGAGAGGTTAAGGAACACATTGAAGATCACACAGCTGCTGGGCTTCCCTGGTGGTGCAGTGGTTGAGAGTCCGCCTGCTGATGCAGGAGACACGGGTTCGTGCCCCGGTCCGGGAAGATCCCACATGCCGCAGAGCGGCTAGGCCCATGAGCCATGGCCGCTGAGCCTGCGCGTCCAGAGCCTGTTGCTCCGCAAGGGGAGAGGCCACAACAGTAAGAGGCCCGCGTACCGCAAAAAAAAAAAAAAATCAAAATCACACAGCTGGTAAGTGGCAGAGCCAAGATTCACAGCCAAGTAGTCGGGCTCCTGAGCTCACACTCTTTACCATTACATTTTACTGTCTCTCCAAGGGGAATAACATCTTAGTAGATGTTAAAGTAAAAAGATACAACAATATTGGTAGGAATCAAATTTATTGACAAAGTTTTAACAAAGGAATCAAATTTATTGACAAAGTTTTGACAAAGTTTTAATTCACAAAGATAATAGTTAGTAGTGGAAAATCATGATTATCCCATTGGGTGTAAAACTTTCCTTTTACGCGATCTGTGTGAGACTGCAGCAGACAGCACATCACTTTGGCTGGTGGACATGCCAGAAAGTGTGTTTGGGTCACATCTCGCCAATGTTTTCCTTTTATATATTGAAAAAAAAAAAAAAGTCCAGAAAGGTTAGGTGACTTGCCAGAGGTCACACAGCAAACTAGCAGGAGAACCTAAACTATTCATTTCAATAAACATTTGTATAACATCTGCCACATGATTGAGTTACGATCTTTGCACCAGAAGCCAGAGAGGAAGCCAGAGGCCAGATCACGGTGGGCCAACTTGTTAGCCAGTCGAGGGCTAGAACCAGCTCCTTCCATCGCTCCAGCACAGCCGGAGTCTATTTTCTGCCTAAGTGCAGCTGCCACTGTGGGGTAGTCCTTGGTTCCTTGCCACTGTGTTTTAGCCCTTGGTTCTCCTCAGGAGAGGAAAAAGGAAAGGGCAGATGCCTACTGAGCCTTTTATTTGGGGGCCAATGAATCCCTTTCACTTCTCAGAAACTTCCAAATAGCCCTCTCCCTTCCAGTAGTTCTAGGAGAATGAAAATTGACTTCCACCTGCTTCTCCTACCACCATTCAAGCAAATCACTCAGGGAGAGGCCAGGGGTAGCTTCTTTGTGTGCCTGTGGCCTCCTCCTCCCCCGCCTCCTCCTCACAGGCCCCGGGGATATTGATAATCCCATCGGTGACTTCGATGTCCCAGGACTGGGTGGGGAGGAGGCCAACTGTCCTGCAGGGGATCTTGAAGATGAGGTCTCCAGACAGGTGGCCAGGAAGTGAAGAGAACAGAGGAAGGGGGCCAGGAGCCCCTCTGAGGGTCTGCGGTGGAGTCTTTCGAGTGAGGCGGTAGCAGTTATTACAGCTAATTTCCTTCCCCTTTGCTAGAACTGCAAATCCACAGGGTTTTCACAGCATATTTGTGTATCTGGAGCTCTCCGCTCGCCTCCCCTCGGGGACCGTAAGAGACGCCAAGGAAAGAAACAGCACGGTCCTCCATAATCTCAAAGCCAGTTCCAGAGTTAATAATAAATTAAGAGCTGCAGGCGGGTGGAGGAGGAGTCGATGGGGAGGATCCACTCAGCACTGGGGCAGATCGGCCCCTCCAGGAACATCTAGGAATCAAGAGAAATAATGGAACACTGGGGTCTCAGATGCGGAGGAGGCTTCTCCAAGGCCACAGGCCCACTGGCCCTAGATCTTTGTGGCACCAAAGCCAGTGGGTCCCCATCCCCCGACGATGGCTATGTCGGGGAGGAGAGGATTGAAGAGCATTCTCTCCCACGGCTCCTTTCTCCCTCTCCGTGGAGGATGGGGGCACTGAAACAGACCCTCTTGGAGAAAGGCAGGCAGCTGTTTTATTTATTTTTTTATTAATTAATTAATTTATTTTTGGCTGCATCGGGTTTTTGTCGCTGCACTCAGGCTTCTCATTGTGGTGGCCTCTCCCGCCGCGGGGCACAGGCTCCAGGCACACGGGCCTCAGTAAGCCGCAGCATGTTGGCTCAGTAGTTGTGGCGCACGGGCTTAGCTGCTCCGCGGCATGTGGGATCCTCCCGGACCAGGGCTCAAACCCGTGTCCCCTGCAATGGCAGGTGGACTCTCAACCACTGCGCCACCAGGGAAGCCCTGAGGCAGCTGTTTTAGAATTGGAAAATTCCTCTCTCTGGCCGACTTGACATACTCACCTCTGAGAAATTTTCTAGACCAGCAGCCATGCCAGTTGGAAATCCAACCATCCCAAATACCTGTGCCATTTTATTATTCATTGTTTTGGTCATAGGAAGACTATCTCCCAGATTGGAAGCTCCCTGAAGACCAGGGGCTCTGCCATCAGACTGGAAGCGTAATCAATTCTTGTCAGAGCTAAGATCGTGAGGGGACTTGGAAGCAGCAGTGTGAAGAGGCCAGGCGGGTTTAGCCCCAAGAATATAGGGTGGGGTATGGACAAGATGACTGCCCTGAAGCATCAGAAGGGCTGTCCTGTGAATCCTGTAGAATCCACTCCTTGTATGTGCTTTTCCCAAGAAGAAGAGCTAGAATTAAGGGGAGATGATTAGGGGACTGGCCTTTGGTTCCAGAAGAGGACAGACCTTCTAAGAGAGTGGATCGGTGAGAGATAGTGAGCCTCCTACTATGAGAAATGAAGCTTCTGAGGAGGGGCCCGGAGCACCAGGTGGCCGCTGGACCAGGCAGCTGTTAAGATCCTTTCCAAACCCAAGAGGCAGTCAGTGATGGTGAATGTTTAGTCTCCCCGACCTCCACAGTAGGGCTGCTCCTCCTGGTAACCCCAGGGAAGGGCCAGAGGCAAATGAGCAGGGGGACACCGGGACCCAGCTCCAGCCAGCGAGGCCACCAAAGCAATCCGTCAGGCAAACAGCTGCAACAGAGAGGGGTGAGCCCCGATGCCTGCAGCTGAACAGACAAATAAGTAGATAAGTAAGTCTTCCTTGCTGACCAGGGTAGTGTTCTGTCCTCACTGCAGCAGGGGGTCGAGGCCTCAGCTCATCCAGCGCACTGCAGGGGACCCACCCACTCTTCACAAGGGACCCTGAGTCGGGGCAGGGAGTGTGACTCGCTCACAGTCACACGGCTAGTGAGGGGCAGGGCCCGGCAAAGCCCTAGGGCTCCTCGCTCGCAAGCCAGCGCTCTTCCTCCCGCCCCTGGCAGCCCTCACAGCACCATTTGCTCCTGCAGCAGCTAAGATTCCTTTTAAAAATATGTTCAACTGGGCTTCCCTGGTGGCGCAGCGGTTGAGAGTCCTCCTGTCGGTGCAGGGGACACGGGTTCGTGCCCCGGTCCGGGAAGATCCCACATGTCGCGGACCGGCTAGGCCCGTGAGTCATGGCCGCTGAGCCTGCGCGTCTGGAGCCTGTGCTCCGCAACGGGAGAGGCCACAACAGTGAGAGGCCCGCGTACCGCAAAAACAAACAAACAAAAAAATATGTTCGTCTTAAGCAGGTCCCAAAGTGGACAGAGGTGATATGTATGTTCTCTGCTGGCCCAGGAAGAGCAGGCAGAATGAGTGCCTGACATTTTGGGGATCTATCCCAGTCTTCATGTTTCCTCTCACAGCCACATCCTCTCCCAAGCAATTTGGGAAGTATGGGCATCTGTCATCCTTCTCCTCCCCGTGCCCCTGTGCTTCCTTCCAGGAGCCCCTCCACACCCAGTTCCTCTAGCTGCTCGCGAAGGACTGATAAGCTCCTCCGCTAGAAGACAGTGGGTATTCAAACTATTGCCCCTCCCAGGAGAATCTGCATTTCAAGTCAGGCTCTGCAAGAGTGGAGAGGTGGAGCTTAATCTGGAATCTAGACATGGACATTAAGGACTTTCAGGATGCTGGGGAGAGATGTGGGGCTTGGAGATGCCTTCCCAGGGCTCCTCAGCTACTCCTTGATGGGAAAGGAAGGTGGAAGTGGGGGGTTATGATCCAGGAGGGGAAGCAGATAACAAGGACCCTAGGCACACTTCACAGGGTTGGGGGCAGCCCCCTCCAACAGGTATGTCCTGAACCAGGCATGTCCTGCAGGGAACAATTACCTGTCCCTGTTTGTTAGTAAATCCTAGAGAACAGGAACTAGGATGTTGACACTGATCCACATCTGGACAGATCAACACCATGACCCACTGCAGACTATCCTCCACTCCACAAAACAGACACCCCCCAGCTCACCAGTTGTGGTCTCCTCCTCTGGCTCATTAACCACACACTGTCTGGATTCCAGAGACTGGATGCACTGACCTCTGGGGGTCCCTACAGAAGGTTTCTGGCTCCATCAATCCCAAGGAGCTGGAAAGGCAGAGCAGATTCTCTGTAGGGGACTCCTACAGATACCAACAAACCGGAGCTCATTCACAGGCTCCTGAGCAGGACGGTGAGCAGGGCCCCCAGCTCCTGTCCCCTCCCCGCCAACACACACACACCCGGCCCAGGGCAATTTCCCCAGAAGTGCACTCACGCTGCGCCCTGCCAGCCTCGGCGCCAATTGACTGGATTTCAATCAGAAATCCCTCTCCCTTAAGGACCGCTTTGGATAAAAGCAGAAGTAACCTGCAATCTAGATGCTGATGCCAAGCCATAACAGGGGAGCCGGAAGGAGGCCAGCTGCCCGAGCCCGCCCCCGGCCCCCAGCGAGGATGAAAGTGGGCCTCCGGCTGCAGCAGACTCCGTTTCCAGGGACCTAGGGAAGGGGCGTAACCTGATCTCCCTCCCTCCCCACCACTGGCCGAGGGTTAACGGACTGCTGCAGTTAGCCAGCCTCCGAGAGCCAGCTGTGCGCTCTGGACGCGCCCGCCGCGCGGTTCCCAGGACGCACCCGACAAGAGCTCCTAGGACGGCTAAGAGGGACCAGGGGTGTCCTTCGGAGCAGGAGGCGCCGCGGGCTCAGCACTTCTCCCCACCCACCCCCAACCTCACGCCAGCTGCCATTTCTGTCACTCGTGCCTCTCCCGGCCTATACTGCGGTCAGAAAATCGTCACTCGGAGAGAGGGTGGCTGCTCCATTCCTCTCCCCACCCAAGACCCTGCACCGTGCGAGCGGGGGCGGGGCTGCAAGGACAGGAAAGACCCCGTGGAGCGCTGGCGGCTCTGGTGCGCAGCGCTGGCAGCCTCCCTGGTAAATAATGCACGCCTCCCAGTGCCGGCTGCAGCAGGTAGTGTATCGAAGTAATATCGCGCCGCGAGTTGCAGTGTAATCGCCGTAATTTAGAGCCCCGTGGGTGAGCCCGTTTCGGAAAGGCTGCGCGCCCGGACGGGCAAGGTGACTGGAGCGTCTGCGCCGGCTTTGACCTCTGGATTTCCTCCAAGCTAAGTGAGGCCATAAAAAATTCAGAAGCCCAGGCTGTCTCCTAGCAAATGGGGTGCGGGCAGAGAGATTGTATTATCTATCTAGACCCAGCGAGATGGATGCACCAGCCGGGAATAAAGCGATGTCGCTGTTCGCGCCTAGGTAGGCTGGCTGGATGTCCGCGCGCAGCGCCCATCCTCTCCCAGGTGGCCGAGCGAGGCCCGGGCAGTGTGTTGGGGGCGCCCGGCCCAGAGCGAGGAGACGTTTTCATTAAGACTTGGGCGGCCCCTGCCGCGAGCCCGTGCATCCGTCCCTGCCCTGGCTGCTCAGCAACCAGATCCTCCCAGGACCAGCTGAGCCGCCGTCGCTCCTCCCCGCTGCGCTAAGAAGTTGTTCGGGCATTAATATTCCTGCCCAGGTTCTGCTGAGGGGCCTGCTGCCTGCCTCCCCTCCCCCAGCCCCGCCAGGGAAAGTCGTTCTGGGGAGGAGAGATGATAACAGGAAATGCATTTGCAGGCTCCCTTCTAACTTCGTTTTTTTTTTTTTTTTTTTTTTTTTTTTTTTT